>NC_056742.1:208939322-209031822 GCF_019279795.1 Protopterus annectens | reverse complement strand
TGTAGTACCCTGCTGTCCCTAAAAATGCCCTCACCTGCTTTTTAGTAAAAGGTGCAGACCATGCCTGAATGGCTTCCACTTTTGTAGTTTCTGGCCTTATCTTACCACTCCCCATTCTATATCCTAGGTAGGAGACCGCTGCCATACCCACCTGACATTTGCTCAGCTTAATGGTCAACCCTGTCCTTTGTAGTCTACCCAGCACCTCCCTGACATGCTGAAGGTGCTCTGGCAAGGAATGTCTGTAGACAGCAATATCATCTAGGTAAGCAAGGGCAAACCTTCCTGCTCCTGCTAGGATATGATCTACCAGCCTCTAGAAAGTTGCTGGGGCATTCTTCATCCCAAAGGGCATCTTTGTGAACTCATACAAGCCAAATGGAGTCATAAAGACTGACTTTTGTCTCGCACTGGGAGTCTAGGGCACCTGCCAGTAACCCTTGGTAAGATCAATGGTTGTAAGATACTTAGCCCCACCCAGCTGCTCTAGGGCCTCATCTGTCCTAGGCATGGGGTAAGCATCTGACACTGTGTGACTATTTAATTTCCTGTAGTCCACACAGAACCTGGTGCTGCCATCCTTCTTTGGCACCAGCACGACTGGGGAGGCCCAGGGACTGTTGAACTCCTGAATCACAGCTAGTTCCAACATCTCCTGTACCTCCTCCCTCAGAGTCTGTTTGACTCTCTCAGGCACTCTATAAGGGGCCTGCCTAATAGGCCTTTGGGGTCCTGTATCCACCTGGTGCTGCCCCAGGTGGGTGCACCCTGGTTTTTCAGTGAACATGTCCTGAAATTCCTGCAACATTGTTCGGATTTCTCAAACCTGGGTAGGAGATAGCTGCTGGAACATTGCTAGCCCTCCCACTGAGGCATCAGCCCAAGCCTCAATGAGGAGATCAGTCCCCAGATCTCCCTCAGCCTCCTCTTGCAATCCACTGCAAATGCTCAGCACAAGGGCTTCCATATCATGGTAAGGTTTCATCATGTTAACATGGTACAATTTGTGCCCCTGCCTTCTGCCTAGCAGTTCCAACATGTAATTGATATCACTTACCTTTCTTACAACCTTGTAGGGTCCCTCCCAAGCTGCTTGCAGCTTGTTGTGTCTGATAGGAATGAGAACCATTACCTGCTGTCCCACAGCATACTCTCTAGCTAGAGCATTCCTGTCATACCCCACCTTTTTCTGTTGTTGGGCTTCTGCCAGGTTCTCCTTGGCCAAGCCCATGAGATCCCTGAGCCTTGTCTTGAGGTTCAGGATGTATGCCACAACAGACTCCTTGTGAAACTCGCACTCACCTTCCCACTCATCTCAAATTAAATCTAGAGAGCCCCTCACCCTATGCCCATACAACAACTCAAAGGTGAAAAACCTGTGGATTCCTGGGAAACCTCTCTGTAAGACAACAACAGATGGTGCAAATATTTGTCCCACTCCCTCTTAAACTGATCTGCAAATGCCCGTAGCATGGACTTGATTGTAGAGTTTATCCTCTCAACAAGACCATTAGTCTGGGGATGGTAGGGGTGGTCTTCATGTGCTTCACCCCACAGGACTTCCACAGACAAGCCAGCAGGTCTGACATGAAATTGGTACCTCTGTCAGTCAGTATTTCTTTTGGGAAACCTACCCTGCTAAAAATCTCTAACAAAGCATTTGCCACCTTCTCTGCCTCAATGGAGGACAAAACCACTGTGTCAGGGCATCGTGTAGCATAATCCACTACCACTAGGATATAATTTCCCTGTGAAACTTGGGGTACTCAGAGGAACCACAATATCCATAGCTACCCTCTGAAATGTCTCCTCAATCACAGGCAAAGGCATCAAAGGAGCTCTCACCTTGTCTTCTGCCTTGCCTACCTTTTGGCACTGCTCACAGGTCCTGCAGTACCCTGTTATATCTCAGGAAATTCCAGGCCAATAAAAGTTCTGCATAATAAGCCTTTTTGTATGTTTTATACTCATATGACCTGCAAAGGGAATATCATGGGCTATGGCTAGAAGCGTCAAACAGTAGGCTCTAGGCACTACCAAGTGCTGTACTCTCTCACCTTCTAACCCTCCCTCAGGGGTACACTCTCTGTATAGTAACCCTTTTTTTCCAGTATACAGATTCACCCTTTCCTTGAGAATCAGGTGGCTCCCTAGCTACCTTCCTCAGGCCTTGCAATGTAGGGTCTGACAGCTGAGTCTGTCTCAACTATCTCCTTGTAACCCTTCCCAGCTCTCCTTCCACAGGAAGTCTGGCATCCTCTGACAGTGTCAGCCTGGGTATTACTACTCACCTATACCTTTGCAGTCACTCTGTCCAAGGGACCATCAGTACCCCCAAGCAGCTGTCGCTCACCTTCAGGCTCACTGCTACGGGGTAGCTCCCTCCCTGAAGTAACCATCTCACCAGTCCTGGCTGCAAGTATGTGGTCTGTCTGGGTCTCCCCCAGGCTACCAGACCCACATGTTTGTCTCCTAGCCTGACTGCATGTAACTGCACAAACACATTGTAGAGCCTCATCCAAATCCTTCCCTATCAGGACATCTGCAGGATGGTAGTTTAGTACCCCTGTTGTCTCAATACCACCTACTATTGGCATTTTGTTTTTCCCACTTACTGGCTCCCTCACCTTTTGTTCCCCACCTTGCTGCTGTGGACACCTGTATGCCACATGGCCCCACTGGTTGCATTCAAAACATTTAACCCTAGCTCCTGGACATGTACCTGAACTAGTGGCTTCCTCTGCTACTGGCAGATTCTGTTGGGGCAGTCTGTGCTGCCCACCACGGGTTCCTTTAGACCCATGAGCAGTACTGGTGGTCCCTTTCCTGTGCAGGGCTGCCCTGTTTGCCAGGTATAGGTCTCCATTCTTCCCCAACTCATCTGAAGTAGCGCATTGTCTATCAGCTAACCAGATCCTCATGTCTTCAGGCAAAGTGCTAAAGGCTTATTCCCCCACCAAAAGGTCTACCAACCCTTCAAAAGTGGCAACCTGACATTCACTCACTCACCTATGGAAGTAAGTGCTCAGTTCAGCAACATATTTACATACACTTTCATCTGCCTTGGGTCTATGCTCACAAAACTTTTTCCTATATATTTCAGGTGTTAGCTTAAACAATTCTAACAAGTGATTTTTAACAGCAGTATAATCAAAACATGCAATGTCAGACATTTTTGAAAAAACAGTTACAGCTTTACCATGGAGTAAGGAGGTCAGGAACCGTACCCAGTGCCTTTGGTCAACACTATACTGTTTGCATACCATCTCAAACATATGAATGAAACTATCAAAATGATCCCCCTCTTTAAACTGCAGAAGAAATTTACTGACCTTTTGTGCTTCTGGGGTCCAGTTACTCCCTTCCCCATTATATCCATGACTCTGGCAAAGAGTCAGCATTTCCCTCTCATGCGTCCTCTGCTGCCCCTTTTCCTCAGCTTTTATCTCCAAATGCCTGGCCTCCAACTCAAGTCTCTTTAGCTCCAGATGGATTTGTAAGTCCTCTGCAGAAAGGTTGAGCTGTCCATTCTCCGAAGGTATTATATCTCCACTGCCAGTCTGATTGTCCTCCTGGTTGCTGTTTTCTGATACAGCTGTAATCAAGGCTGAAATCAGGTCTGCCTTAGTCAGGTTTCCATGCACCAGTACACTTGCCTGGCACATCTCCGCCAGCTGGTTCCTTATCAGCTTTCCATTCTCCTCTGCTGACATGCTGCCTGCTTACCATGACTACTAACTAAGCTAACAAAATAAATAAAACGGTTGTGATTTGAACTTTCAGTATTCACTGCGTGGCTGATTTAGAGTACAGAACACCTTCAAAGCTCATTGTACACAAGCTACAGGAATTCACTCTACCCACACCACTACAAGCCAAATTAGTATTTGCCAACCAATTAATATGCGGTGTGGATATCCCACCACTGCCAAACAATTAATATGTGACACCCATGCCCTGGCCCAGCAATCAAGGAGCCTCAATCCTCACCACTAACACCAGTGAAGGGCGTCTCATATAGGAGGAAAGGATAACAAATACACACAGTAAAGTGCAATTTCTCTTAAGAGCACACAGAGATCACAGTCAGTCCAGGGCTGGTCGCTCCCTTGCTCTCCAGATCCCTAATAAGACTCCCAACTGGCACAGCTATAGGTCCAGATCTCAGCCTAGTGGGCAAGCTAAAACCTCCAGCACCCTCTCTGTCCAACCAGTGCTTCCTGTCCCTGCCCAAGTATCTGACAGACACACATACACACACACACTTTGAGAAGAGTTTATACAACCATGCAGACACTCCTGGGGAAAGCTGGCACAGGTTATCCAGCTGTGCCCCTTTTAACCAGACTATATGGTAGAAATCACTGCCACCACCCAGCTAAAATTTATCAGCTACTCAAAGGTCCTTAAAAGGGTGCCCAGTTATTACTGTGCAATATTATTATCCAAATGGTAAGTGTGACCGAACAGCAAGGCTTATTTGGAGTGACTTGGACAGTAATCACTTTATACATGCAATGTACTCTGGAGCTTAAATTAACTCTACACAAAACAGCCAGAGTTGAAAGGTTTAAAATATTTAATAATAAATACTAAAAACACAAGACAATACTTTTTACTACACAGCGCTTATCAAAATTTCAAAGATCACCGACAAATACGTAAAATAATTCAGTAGTACAGTTCTGACATCACAGAAAAATACTTAGTTTAATTTTTGTAGTTTCTAGCTATTTCTAAGAGAAAACACAAGTCTAAGATAAACTTACATATAGAACAAGACAGTGCTGATGAGTTGGATGGTAAAGACAAAAATGCTTAATGCTCTCTGATTCTCTGTTTTTTAAAAATCACATTCCTAGTTCACATTACATCATTCTTCACACTTTCCTGGGTTTCCCAGGCTAACGGGCTACATTCTTTAGTAAGCTCACACCAGGTCAGGAAGCAAAGCCATTAAGGGCATTCATGCATGCAAATTCTGGCCATTACTCTGGCCTTAAACCGATAGCAAGAATTCCTTCATCTAGACAGGCCAGAGCCATCTTTAAATATCAAAGACAGTCATAAAATGCTTGGCTTAACTTCCTTACAGCAGAGTGCACTGTTACATTTTTGCAGTTCCACATGTAACAGTATGTTTTTCCATTTAAGACAACAAGCCTGTGGTTTACATTGATATTTACAGATGACAGAATTATCTTCAAAATTCTATCAGGCTAGGCTAGCAGCCTTCACCTATTTTCGCCCAATCATCACAATAAGCATTAGTCATTCTTCCATTGTAAAGAAGAATGTTTTCCAATTTATGGCTAAACTTAAAATGTTATCAACAACCTGTTAAAAGTTTGTGTCACGTCTTTACTATTAGATATAATGGTTATACCAAGATATTTCATTTGATTGTTATTCCAATTGAAGTAAGAATTTTTTGTATTTTTTAATGTTTTATTAATTAACAATGTACTTGTTTTATTATGAAATCTTAAGTTTGAGATGCCTTTGAACTGACTCCTTGAAGTAATTATATGTTCTAATGAATTTTCTACATTTCCTATTGTTAGTAAATATAATCAGAAATGTGTTGAGACTTTAGTTTGAAATCTTCTTTTATTTTGATGCCATTAATATTCTTCTTGGAGCTAATACTATTATCAAAGGGTTCTATAGCTAATGAAAAAGTAAAGGTGATAATGGACAGCTTTGTTTTGTGCCTTTTTATAATTTAAAGGGATTAGAAAGAAAATAACTTTTTTAACGTAAGCACAGGAGTTATTGTATAACTTAGAAATTAATGCAATTATCTCAGGTGAGAAGTTATACAAGTTAAGTGTTTTAAACAGGTATGATCAATTAACTGAGTCAAAAGCTGTATCTAAATTGAGACTAATGATAGGAAGTTTTTTTCTTTTATTTTTATTTGCGAAGTCTATTAATGTATGTATTCTTATATTATACTGTGTCTATTTTAAATAAACCCAGTTTGATCATTGTTAATTAGTTTAGGTATAAGTAGATTAATTCTGTTAGCTTAAATGAGCATGAACATCTTATTGTTAACATTTAAAGGAGAAATAGGTCTGTATGATCAACACTTTGTAGGATCCTTATCTTGTTTTGAATATATGATATGAGGGAATATTTCCATGATGGGGAACTTCATCATTTTTTTTTATTTCTCTACAGACCTTATCTAATATTTCAACCGCCTCATCACATAATATTTTATATAGTTCTGGTAAAGGACCATCTAAGCCCTTCACTTTATTTTTTAACTTTTTATTTGATATTTTATTTCTGTTAAAGTGAATGGTCTATCATTTTGTATTTGTTTGCTTGCTAATTTATTATTTATATTTCCCCTTAGAAAAGTTTCAACTATATCATTATTTAGATTATTTGTATTATTATTTATATGTTCATAGAATATATTAAAGCCCTCAAGAATACATTTAATATTTGTTTTGCTTTCTTTTTTATAATTTATATGTGATATCATTTATTTGATATTATTTAGTTTTTTCATTTTCTTTGATCTAAGAGCAAGTTTATACAAATTTAAAGGGTTTACTGAATAAGTTTGTTCATAGGTTCATAGGTAGGTACTAGGCTATTGGCCCTAGGGCCCATACAAGCCTAGCCAAAAAATGTACCCTGGCTTTCGCCACCCAAGAAAATTATTTTCCTGTGCCCCTGTCGAGCAGAGCCACAGAAGTGATCCCTGGGGTGAATTTCCCATTTCCCATCCAATCATCAAGATTTTTCTTGAGTGCTAATGAGGAGCTCTGCTTGACATAGATAGGTAGTCTGTTCCAGAGTATGGCAAGTCTCTGGGACAGGAATCTATCCCTCCAGCATGTTTATTTGATTGTGGTGACAAGGTTTAGGTCCCTAGAGCGTGTAGCTTGGAGGGATTTGGATTTCATTAAGTGGAGCATGTCCAACAGCTCTGGGTTTGACATAGCTTTGTATGTTAGGCAGAGGTCGCCCCTGAATAGGCGATATGTGATGGAGTAAAGCTGTAGTTTTTTCAGATGGTCTGCACAGGGCATCTGTTTGAGGCCAGTAATCCTCTTTGTGAGGTATTTCTGTGGTCTTTCCAGTTGTTGTAGATGTCTTGTGAGGTACATACCAAAAGGGGCATTGTACTCTATAATGGGTCTAATGAGTGATGAGTAGAGGGGAACAATGACCACTTTTTTTCTGGATGAGAATCCTTTTGTGATGAGATGAGCCACATAGAAGGATTTCCTGACCACTGTGGTGATGTGATTATCAAAGGAGAGACTACTTCCCACCTGTGTCCCAAGGTCTCTTATCACATTTTCGGCATTAAGTAGACTACCAGCTATGTGGTAGTTCATGGGTACAGAGTTTTTACCAAAGGGGATGACAATACACTTTTTGGCATTGAGCTTCAGGCCATGGCTTTGACACCAGGTATCTGTCTCAGTGAAGCCCTTTTGTAGTTTGTCCACGTTAGGAGTTTCAATTATGGCTCCTAGTTTGCAGTCATCTGCAAACTTTGCTAGCCAAAGACCTTCTGCGTTTGCCTGCACTTCAGAGAAGTAGATATCAAACAGGAGAGGACCCAGGACTGAACCCTGTGGTACTCCACTTGTCACTGGTCTAATGCCGGATTTGGAATCCACTACTTTCACAGTGGGGGTTCTGTCCATGAGCCAGTTGGCAACCCATCTTGTGCCATAGGGATTTATACCTAGTTTAGTGAGCTTATCTATAATTCCAGAGTGGGGGATGGTGTCAAAAGCCTTGGCGAGATCTAGATAAGCTGTGTGAACCATTTTACCCTCATCTATGGCCTTGGTGACTGCTTCAAAGAAGTCAATCAGGTTTAGGAGACATGATCTGCCTTTTACAAATCCAAACTGGGTAGGGTCCAGAGTTTGGAGATTACCAATGTCTTTGTTTATGAGTTCCACGATGATACGTTCCATGGCCTTGCAGACCAGGCTCGTCAGGCTAATGGGGTGGTAGTTCCCGGGGTCCGTAGTGACTCGCCCTTTGTGGAGTGGGATAACCGTAATGGTGCACCATTCAGTGGGTACAAAGCCTGAGGTGAGGCTATGACTGAACATGGTACTTAGGTAGGGTGTCAGTTCATTCTGTAGTTCATGTAGAACGCAGCCTGGGATATTGTCAGGTCCCATGGATGCTGTGTTTTTGGCTTTGGAGAGTGTGTTTTTTACCTCTGCAGCCGTGATTATAGGAACTTTGCATTCTTCCGGTATAGAGATGGGCCCTCTAGGGGGTGAGAGGGGGGTAAAGTTAGCACTGAACCTATCTGCTAGGATGTTGGCAATATCAGTTGGTTCTGTATATTTAGTGCCATTGTGCTGTAACTCAGAGCAGATATGAGTGTTCCCATTTAGATTCTTGACATAGCTATAGAATGCTTTGTGGCTGTCTTTAGAGTCAGTGGTAATTTTGTTTCATAACTAGCTTTGGAGGATTTTATGAGGGATCTCAGCTTCTTACTGAGGTTGACCAGGGATTTTACTCTTTTTTGCAACAGTTTCTTTCTTCTGTTGTAGAGTTTGTTTATGGCAGAAGACCACCAGATTGGCTTCCTTTTTTTGGAGGATAACATCTTGGTTCTATTAGGGATAGCATGATCCATGCACTCGTGTAAGTGCTTATAAAGTGCATTTGTGTAGGATTCAGCAGTCCTACCTCTATTGTCCGTTTGCATGGGTGTCATGAAGTTTGCCACTTCTATCTTAAGAAGTGTGAAGTTGGCTTTGGAAAAGTTTTTTACGATGGTTTCCCTAATTGGGGCTGGGGGTGGGATGTGGATGTCTAGGCTAATTAGCTTGTGGTCGGATCTGACCAATGAGGAATTGACCTCTGGTGTGGAACACCGGTTTCCCATGTTGGTAATGACTAGGATATTGCTGCCCCTGGTGGGGGTGTGAATAAGTTGATCCAATGTGTTGGAATTTATGAATTCCAGAAAATGTTGAGCAAAAGAGTTGGTACATGAGTGGTTTTCCCAGTTAATGGTGGGGTAGTTGAAATCGCCCATTATTAGGGTGTTGGGTTGTACCCTAATACTTTCCAGTGTATCAAGAAATGAGGTGTGTGAATCCTGGGGCATGGTGGGGGGTCTGTAGCAAGCTACAATTTGGATTGCGGTCTTGCCCAGAGTTAGTTGCACTTGGATAATCATGGATGCATTATGCTGTGCAACTAGCCTGGAGGTGTGGATATCCTTAATGAATATGGACACGCCTCCGCCTTTAGTGCTTCTTTATGGGTTAGGTGGCCGAAAGGTGTGGTATGAATTGAAGCCTGGTAATGCAGGGGTGCTCTCTGGAGCTTTGAACCAGGTCTCTGTCACTGCACAGATGTCAATGTTCTCCATTTTAAGGAGTGCCTCGAGTGAGTGCATTTTGAGGTTTAGACTTCTAGCATTGAGTAGCATTACCCACAGATTTTGCTTGCTTGTACCTGTTACGGTGGTGAATTTGTCATTTGAACCTTGCCTAAAAAAGGCACTATAGGGGTGGCAAGAGCCTTAGCCAGTATCCGGAATCCTAAGGGCGACAGGTACAGGCCATCTCTGGCAAAGCATCATGGACTGTCGATCATGTCGTCCCAGGCAGACAAATACTGGATCCCCTTAGAATGACACCAGAAGCTTAGCCAATTGTTGAAGTCAATCATTTTGTCCTTGTACTGTGGTATCATTCTGAGTGATGGCAGGATGCTACTCAGGGTTAGGGTCATACCAGCCTGGAATACAAGATCGGAGAGCTCCTCCATGTCTCTTTTCATGTAGTCCAGGGAGGTACGTCTCAGGTTTTGTTTTGTTTTTCCAGGTTTATTGATACTTTATGATTTAAAATTTCAACATATTTTGTATTTTAGTTCAGACTGGTAATGTAATTTGGTTTTAGATTTAACTACAGTGTGTCTATTTTGGCCTGTAGTGTATTCAGTTCTTTGTCCCATTCTCTTGTTTTAATAATATACCAGCTTGTAACTCTTCCATTTAAGTAAGCCTTTAGTGAATCCCACTGGGATAATGTCAGTTACTTCCCCATTCATGTTTATTTCTAGGAAATTGTTGTTCTCTTTAACATACCAATCCTTGAATCCTTTTATTTTAGTAATGGACACCGGTAATCACCTGTGATGTAGTAGATTGTTGTTAAAATACTATTAAATGTTATAGCATTATGGTACAGTAATGGACATGAAAGTATTGAAACTTCTCTGATATGTGATAACAGTTTGTTTGAAATAACAATTCTGACAATATTTATCTGTGTTCCATATCTATATAAATAATGGGTTAACTGAAGTGAGTTTGTTGTTCCCTAGCATGTATATATCCTTTAAATTCATTAAATTTACAAAACCCTTTAAAGTGTTTGGCTGAAGATGTGATTTTCAGCTTTCTATATTCAGTGGAATCTTTGTCTGATAAAATACAATTAAAATCACCAGCCATTATGACTTCACCTTTCATGTAATAGGCTGTAGTATTTAATTAATGCTTTGCATCTTAGCTCCAACCCTGTAATCCAATAAGAATTCACCAATGTATACAGTTTTCAAATTGACTCAATTAGAGCAATGCTTAAAATACTATTTGTATCAACATAGGTGTCTTTTACTTTAGGCATACTGGTGAGTCCTTGCATAAAATGTGTGTGCCTCTTCTTTTAGCTCAAAAGTCAGAACTTGCTAAACCCAAATAATTCTTTAATGAAAGTGCATTTGCTTTTTTATTAAGTAAATGTATTTCCTGTAGAAATACTTTTTGAGATTTATGTAATTGCAAGTATTTGAACATACTCTCTTTTTACTGGATTATTCAGTCTATTAATAATAATAGATATGCATTTAAAATCAGACATTTATATAGAAGACAAAAAAAATACACAGGTATGATGAAATTGCATTTATGTTCAGAACTTATTACACACTTTATATATAACAATACAAATTCTTCAACTATGGACAAAACCTTGCAAACAAATAAACAATTACCTAATGATATGACCCTAAAACATTCTACCATTGAATAATGTATTCCTAGTTTGTTGAAAAAGATGAACAGACTACCGCTATAACTCTCCATTAGCTTAGCTTATGATGCTGATTCATATTAATGTGTCTCATTTTTTTTAGTATGCATCATCTTAAAAAAGTCCATCAGTGAATTATTATGAATAAGAAAAGTTAAATGGGTGTACCTTTACTTCACCTTTATCTCGCTGATCTACTACAGGGATAAAGTCAGTTGATATTTTCATATGTATTCATTTATAGGTCAATTTACTTATATTTTTTGTATTTTATTTACTATGTGTAAAGTTGTACATAGGTTCATAAATTAGTACTAGGCTAATTGTTCTTGTGGGTCATTCTAAGCCCAGCCAATTATCACATGTAAGAATCAAACGCTGTACCTTGTGCCTATAAGGTGAACACTTAAACCACTATGCCAACCTTCCAACATCACAGACATATTTATATTCCTTAATTTTATATATATATATATATATATATATATATATATATATATATATATATATTATATATTTGTCTAGTTGAGATTACCAAAATTTCGGTATACTGATACTCAGAGCACCAAGACGAGAAGCACAATGTTTCACATTAGTGAAACTTAACATTACTGAACTACAAATGCCCAACACTCCAAGCTGAGCAGAACAGAAGATCCTCTCATCTGCACATTGTAGTGCGATCTCGGAGTTGGTGTCTGTAAGTAGCAGGGGGTCTGGGGTGCAAATAAGTTAACTGGTAAGGTTGCTGTCATTCAGCAGGAATAATGCAAGAGCTGCTGCAGGCAATACGGCTGCCGTGCAATCCAGGAATAGGCTTCTGGGATGTGCAGGAGCGCTCCTGCACTATTCCTGCATGGACACAGCCCCTGTATGCTAATTACCTAATTTGCTGGTGAAAACCATGCAAATGAGGTGAATTAGTGATCCAGAAAGCAGGCAGACGTCTGTGCAGGAATAGTGTAGATTACAGAAATGTATTCCGCCAATAGCTGAATACATTTCTGCAAACTACAAAACGGAAGCATGACAGCTCGTAAAAATGCATGTATTAGAAGGGTTAGGCATGCCAAAGGTCAAATATACGGCCATAAGCATGAAAAATAATTTTAAAATGATAAAAATTAACTTTATTTTTGTTGGCCGATGTTGGCCGTTTAAGCGCAGGGTAGTGGTGCGCAAACGGGATTGGCCCGAAAATTTTAAAAAAAGCTGGAAATAAGCTTTTAAACCAAAATAATAATTCTGCCATAATATTCAATGGCATGCATAACACAACAAGACCATTAAATAGTGGTTGCTAAGGGGGAAGGCTGAATGTCGGATTTGTAACCATGCATTAGCAGTCAGTCCTATGCAAATGAGGGCAATGATACTGAATCACAGATTTCCCCTCAGTACTAGCTTGCACCCAACTGTGTAGGTGCATTAAAACCACAGTGTAGCCTAAGAACTAGATGACTTCATAAGGAGGTGTGTCATACATTCTGTAATCTTATTGGAGCCCTGTGGCCCATGTTTGCCTTTAGCTAATCACTGCTAAAG
This sequence comes from Protopterus annectens, assembly GCF_019279795.1. Taxonomy (NCBI): domain Eukaryota; kingdom Metazoa; phylum Chordata; order Ceratodontiformes; family Protopteridae; genus Protopterus; species Protopterus annectens. The sequence goes on along the minus strand of NC_056742.1, from coordinate 209,019,220 downwards.
AAGGGTGTGTGTCTGAAGCTGCGTAGCAGTATTCACATTGCCTAAAATGGTGTGTGCACCATGCACCGGGTTTTAAAGAAAAAGAAACAGGAAATAGCAGCTCCATTCACATCTGAGAACTGGGTTTGTGTGGCGCACCTCGGGGCTTAAACAGGAAGGTAATGAGAAGGGAAAATAGCAGTAGTAAGATAATCAAGGAGAACTAGCATAGCTAGCAGGTGCAATGTAGAAGAACCAGCCAGTTTACATAGGCAGCAGCCCAGCCCAGCATACTACTATAAACTATGCAAACACCTTTCCCTCTGTTTTTTTCCCACAAACTCTATGCCACTGGTGTACACAAATGGGAAATTTTATCTAACAAAAACAACAAAATGATATGAGCTGCTTTTGCTCTCATAAAGCAGCATGTGGTAGAGGCTGTGGGTGGTGAGGATGACAATGCTGATGACCAATCCACATTGAGGAGAAAGAGAAGAGTGTACAGACCAAGGGTAACCTACAAGGGGCTACATGAGCTGGAGATATTGGAATGCTATAGGGTGGACAGGGACCTCCTACAGCAAATTGTTGAGCTGTGCTGGCCATGCCTCACATACAGAACCAACAGAGAAGAACCATCCCAGTGGATAACAAGGTATGTCTAGGCTTAAGAATACTAACCAAAGGCACATTCCAAAGGCCAACTGGGGATATCATGGTGGAAATCACTAGGAAGCCTTAAACTGACACAAGCACTCAATTCTTCTTGTTAATAAGGAGAAATTCATTGTAGGCACTAAACCGCCTATAATTGCAAAGTACCTTGCTAAGGCAAGGGAAAACAGCTCCTGTACTTTACAAAAAAAGCACCAAACCAGGTATGTCCAAGGGTCAGTTTCTGGTGATTTCTCCTGTCCACCTGATGAATCTGGGCATACTGGGGCAATGCAGCAATTACCTCATGTACACAGACAACACTCTCCTCCTACCACTCAACACTACAACCTGTAAGAGAAGCACTTACATAGCCAAACTGGAAGCAAAGCTCTCTCCACCCAAGATTGTGCTAGACAGTCAAGAGGAGAAGGTTAACACCTGCACTACACCTCAAGCAACACATAGCCTTTCTAAACCCACAGCACCAACACCCACACCCACACATAGCAACATTAAATCCACATATGTGGAAGCCCTTAACTGTAACCTACCCAAGCAACAAGGACCTCCAAAGCTGAAATGCAAGCAAACACTAATCACAACAAAAGTGTGACATAGCTCACAACACCAGTATGCCACCCAGCAACAGCCCCTAAGGCAAGACAATGTACCTAACACTTTAGTCATAGGTGACTCTATAGTCAGACACACTGATGTCCCACTCACCGGGCTGATCAAGGAGAAAATTACAGTCAGCTGCCTGTGCGGTGCCAGGATCTGCCACATAATGCATGCACTCAAGTCACTCCACAACAAGTACAAATATGATTCTGTCATTGTCCATGTTGGAGTGAATGACTTGAGACGTACCTCCCTGGACTACATAAAAAGAGACATGAAAGTGCTCTCGGATCATGTGGCCCAGGTAGGTGTGACCCTAGCCCTGAGTAGCATCCTGCCTTCGACTAGAATGATACCACAATATAAGGACAAAATGATTGACTTCAACAATTGGCTAAGCCTTTGGTGTCATTCAAAGGGGATCCAGTATCTGTCTGGCTGGGACGACATGATCCTCAGACCACGATGCTTTGCCAGAGATGGTCTGCATCTGTCACCCCGGGGATTCAGGTTACTGACTAAGGCTCTTGCCACCCCTATAATGCCTTTTTTAGGCAAAAATCAAAAGACAAAACCACCACAGTAACAGGTACAAGCATACAAATTCTGAATGTAATGCTGCTCAATGCTAGAAGTCTAAATCTCAAAATGCACTCTTTCCAGGCACTCCTAAAAATGGAGAACATTGATATCTGTGCAGTAACTGAGACCTGATTCAAGGCTCCAAAGAGCACCCCTGCAATACCAAGCTACAACCCTTACCACACTTTTCGGCCACCAAACCAGGACCGAAACACTAAAGGTGGAGGAGTGTCCATATTCTCCAAGGATATTCACACCACCAGGCTAGTTGCACAACACAATGAATCTGAAATTCTCCAGGTGCAACTAACACTAGGTAAGACTGCAATCCAAATTGTAGCTTGCTACAGATCCCCCACCATGCCCCAAGATTCTCACTTCACCTTTCTAAACATACTGAAAATATTAAGATACAACAAAACAGCCTAATACTGGGTGATTTCAACTACCCTGCCATAAACTGGGGAAACTACTCGTGTACCAACACCTTTGCCCAACGGTTCTTGGAATTCAAAAATTCCAATGTACTGGATCAACTAATCCATAGTCCCACCAGGGGCTCCAATATCCTAGACCTGGTCATTAACAACATGGGAAATTGATGCTCCACACCTATGGTCACCCCCTCGTTGGTCAGATCTGACCATAAGCTAATCACCCTTAACATCCACATCCCACCCCCATTCCCCAGTAAGGAAACCTCCATAAAAAACTTCTCCAAAGCCAACTTCATGCTACTCAAGTAAGAAGTGACACTTCATGACACCCATGCAGACGGGAACTGAAAGTTCGACTGCTGAATCCTACACTAAGGCACTATACGAGCACATTCACTTATGCATGAATCATGCCATCCCAAATAGAACCAAGATGCTCTCCTCCAAAAAAAGGAAGCCAATCTGATGGTTCCCTGCCATAAACAAACTTTACAAGAAAAGGAAGAAACTGTTGCAGAAAAGAGGAAAATCCCAGGATGCAAAACACTCCCTTACCAGCCTCAGTAAGAAGCATAAATCCCTCATAAAATCCTCCAAAGCTAGTTATGAAAATAAAATTGCCAAAGATTCCAAAGGCAGCCACAAGGCATTCTATAACTATGTCAAGAATCTAAATGGCAATACTTAGATCTGCTCTGAGCTACAACAGAATGGCATTAAATATACTGATCCCAAGGATATTGCCAATATCCTGGCAGATCAATTCAGTGCCAACTTCACCCCTCTCTCACCCCCTAAATGGCCCATCTCAATACCAGAAGATTTCCAAATTCCGGTAATAATGGCCACACAGGTAAAAAACACACACTCTCCAAAGCTAAAAATACAGCATCCATGGGACTAGATGTCATCCCAGGGTGTGTATTACATGAACTACAAAATGAACTGGCACCTCACATAAGTGTCATGTTTAATCATAGCCTCACCTCAGGCTTCATGCCCACTGAGTGGTGCACAGCTACAGTTATCCCACTCCACAAGGGGGGATCCACCTTGGATCCCAGGAACTACCGCCCCATCAGTCTGACGAGCCTGATCTGCAAGGCCATGGAATGTATTATCATGGAACTTATAAACATAGACACTGGCAATCTTCAAAGACTGGACCCCACCCAGTTTGGGTTTGTGAAGGGCCGATCTTGTCTCCTGAACCTAATTGACTTCTTTGAATCAGTCTCCAGAGCTGTGGGCTAGGGTAAGGCAGTCCATACAGCCTATCTGGACATCGCCAAGGCCTTTGACACCATTCCCCACTCTGGAATCATAGATATACTTACTAAGCTGGGCATTAATCCCTATATCACTCAATGGGTTACCAACTGGCTTACTGACAGAACCCACACTGTTAAAGTAGCAGACTCCAAATCCAGCTCCAGGCAAGTGACAAGTGGATTACCTCAGGGTTCAGTCCTGGGACCGCTCTTGTTTGCTATCTACTTCTCCGAAGTACAGGCCAACACTAAGGGACTCTGGCTAGCAAAGTTCGCAGATGACTGCAAACTGGGAGACATTATTGAATCCCCAAATGATGTGGATACTCTACAAAAGGGCCTTACAGAAACAGATGCTTTGTGCCAGAGCCATGGGCTCAAGCTCAATGCCAAGAAATGTATAGTTATCCCCTTTGAGAAAAAACATGTACCCATGAATTACCACATAGGTGGCAGTACACTAAACATCGAAAATGTGATAAGAGACTTAGGGACACAGGTGGACAGTGGTCTCACCTTCGATAACCACATTGCCACAACAGTCAGGAAATCCTTCTATGTGGCACAGCTCATCACTAAGGGCTTTTCATCCATGAAAAAGGAGGTCATTGTCCCACTGTGCTCATCCCTCATTAGACCCATTATAGAATACAATGCCCCATTTGGTATGTACCTCTTATCTGCAACAACTGGAAAGGCCGCAGAAATACCTCACTAAAAGAATCACAGGTCTAAAGTAGATGCCCTACACTGACTGCCTTAAAAAATTCCAGCTATACTCTGTCGCATATAGTCTACTCAGAGGTGATCTCTGCTTAATATACAAGGCCATGTCAAACCCAGAGCTGTTGGACATGCTACACTTAAAGAAATCCCAATCCCTTAGAGCCACACACTCCAGGGATCTAAACTTTGTCATCACAATAAACAAAACATGCTAGAGGGATAGGTTCTTGACCCAGAGACTCCCCAGACTCTGGAATAGACTGCCCACACATGTCAAGCAGAGCACCTCTTTGGCCCTCTTCAAAAGGAACCTTGACGATTGGATGGGAGAAAGGAAATTCACCCTGGGGATCACGTCAGTCGCCCTGCTAGGCATGGGTCCTGGGAAGTAAATAATGTGGGAAGAAATAGCCAGGGAATTGTTATGGCTACATTTATATAGGCCCTAGGGACGATAGCCTAGTACCAACCTAGGAACCTATGAACCTATGGGGATCTCACAGGCATCAGCATCCTGGGTACTCCACCAGTTCCAAGATGCCATGTCAGCACATGCCAGTGAACACATATATTTCCTAAATACCCATGAGACATTGACCAGCAATATGTGTCTCTTTCACCAAATAGCAGAATACCCTGAGGTAGTTGGTGCTATAGATTGCACACACATTCACATCAAAGTACCACCTGCTGAGAGGTGTAGAGTCTACATAAACTGCAAGGGCTTCCCCTCCATCAACTGCCAGGTTGTGTGCGATGACCAGGGCATTATAATGAATGTGTGTGCTGCCAGCCCTGGAAGCTATCATGACTCCTACATCTGGCATATGATGCAGCTCTACCAGAGATTTGCCAGTGGGGACATCCCATATGGCCACCTAGTGGGGGATGCTAGTTATGCACTAGAGCTGTGGCTGATAACACCCATCAGAACTCCACACACACACAAACAAGAACTCCATAGTGAGGCACACACACAGACCAGAATCATAATAGAGCATGTGATTGGGATGCTCAAATCACGGTTCCGGTGTCTGGATAGATCCGGTGGAGCCTTGCAGTACTCACCAGCTACATGTACAAAAATTCTTATTGTATGTGCCATGCTACATAATATGATCCTGTGGAAACAGCTGCAACAAGAACAGCATGGGGAAGGGCTACACAGCCCCCCCCCCACCATTGCCAAGGCCAGCACAGGCACAGAGTGACTTGGAGGAGGAACAACCTGAGCATGCACCTGTAGGCAGAAGGAGGCATGCCCAGTATGCCCAGGCCTTGGCAAAGAGGCAACGCATAGCACGTACACTGACATGGTAGGAACCCAGGGAATGACACCTCTCTCTGACTCGCACATACAGTAAAATGGATGCCAAACATGACACTACCTGTGCTTAACCATGTATAGTGAGTGTACTATGTACATCCAACATAGTCAGCCCTCCAGCACCATCCTCAATACTGGCAAAGCCAAAAGGTAAGTCACTCTCACTATCAATTGCTGAATGGAGTAGTATGTTCTGCGACTTGTCTCTATGGTATGGATGTGAGCATGCAAGGGAATTGGGTGGCTGAATGGGATGGCAGCAGAAAGTACACACCTATATCGGCAGCATGAAATCCATAACAAATACTGGTGTCAACATAGTAGGCAGTACTAGACAAGGTGACAAAACCCACTGCAGGACATGTGGTGGGCCAAATGTGTGTTCATAGGAGACACACAGGCATGCCAGTGAGGCTCACATACCCAATAGCACTCTCAGCCAGCAAGGCAGGTGTAGACGAACACAAAGAAAGGCTTTGCTAAGGCCTCCGATTGATGGCAATGGAGAACACCCCCTCCCCTCCAGACCTACACAGACAGACTACAACAGGTCAGGCAGTGGGTTGTTAGTTCTGAAGGGTAAGAAGTTTGAAACTGAAATATAGGTCAATAAAACCTAAGAACTGTACTACACTGATATGCCTCTTGTCTGCATGTTAGGTCAGAATACAGAATGAAATGGAAACCAACAGAGTACCTGAAATACCAGTACAGTCATAGAAAATGTTTACAGTTGTCAGGTGTGCCCCCCAGAATCCTATGTAGAAATGTATTAACATGTATGTGTGGGTATAATAACAGTGAAGCACAAATTACCTGAACTTGCCAAAGTAGGATAGATTGTTGCATGTGTACAATATGCAGAGCTCTGTGTGTTAGGTTGTTGTGTGTTGTATATTGTGTGAAAGTGGTCAGCATGTAAGCATGGAGGGTTGCCTCCTGGTGGCCAGTGGCCAGCACTGTTGATGACGGGGCCAAGTTCTCACAACTGCAGTGCTAATCACAATGCATCCCAGCAAAATGCAATCCAGCAGTAATCCATAGTAATTGTTCAGATGTAATATTTGTCACCATCTGAAAGATGGACATGGCATGAATGTGGGCATAGACATACAAACAGTGCACAGGTGAAAGTACCCTAGACAGTGTGTATAAAATGTTACTGTCAAATGGACACACCTTTGGATTTGTACATACAGGTTAGCAGCACATTAGTTGGCTGTATAGTATGGAATACTGATGTAGTCTGGCCATACAGTGGCAGACCAGAAAAGGCACAGGTATGAAGTACTGAGAAACCGGTGATGTCCTTGCACAAGCCAACAAATGTGGAATGCCCCACGTATATCTGTGAGTCAGCTGCAAGTAGCTTCCATAGCACACACGCACTCAGCTCACCCCACCATCAGCCACAGATACCTCACAGGTCATACCCCTGCTGTTGGGAATGAGTACAATATGACCCCTACCTCTGTATGGGAATATTCACAGAATGCAGCATGCTGAAGAGGTGTCTCATGCAGGTGTATCCCTAGCTCTAAGCAGCATCCTGCCAGCATCCACACCAATGGATTAATAAGGACCGAAACTATCACCATCAACACCTTGCACACCTACCCTGTCTCCCCAGTGGAATACAGTGGCTTGCAGCCGGGGACTGTAGGAGTGACACAATGCACTGGCCTGCTACAGATGGCCTGCATCACTATCAAATGCCCTACAGTCCTCTGTCAAATGCCTGTGTCTCACCTGTACTGCCAATGTATGCTATCTCATGGACTCACAAACAACGACATGACACGGTCCACAGCACACAAATGCAAGGCCATGTTGACAAATCCCAGTAGCATGCCCACCATGTCAGACTGCATGAACTGTGGAACAACCCCTAAATACTACTGGGATGAAGTGATAACTATAGGGATACTTATCAGATATTGTTTGCACAATGTTAGGAAGAGGATAGAATAACAAGGGAGGGGTTAGAAGCATGGACGCCATGGAGTGTGTGAAGTCTGAAACTCAGATGTGTGTGCACATACTATCCCTGCCTGCAAACACGGGAATGGGTGGCTACAATCCTGCTCGTAAACCACAATGTGAAGGGGTAATGACCAGAAATATGAGCCCTGCCTCTGGGTAACCTGCATGAATCTGTACAGCTGTGAGGTATGGCCACAGCAGGATATGGCCATTCTGTCATGTCTATAGATGTACAAGCATGGGTTCCTCAACCACCACAGTACCAAGGTGTGGAACCATTTACACAGACCCATCAGCAAGTGTCTGCAGCTCCCCCTTCAGAATGACATGATTGTGCAAGAATACATAGGATGCAGACAATAATACTGGACACAGCTGCATTCATCTTGTATTCCCCAGGAAATTATTGCAAGCAAATACATATACCTGTCAGTAGTTGATGACATAAAACATCACAGTGTAAAACAGTACATATGTCTGAATATCTCTGCTAACACCAAAACCATGCAGCAGAAGCAGCACAGACACAATTATTTACAGTATCTCACTATCATTTGCCCATTGTGATCCCATATTGTCAACCTATCTACAGATATCTTGCAGAAACAGGTTGCTAGCTGTAGATGTAGAACACAAATGCCTGCACTGGAGTGCAACCTACCTGGAATGGATTCACACATTCAATACAGGTCATACTGGGCATGCTCCCACACTTAATAAAGCCCATGCCTGGCAACAACAGTTGACTATACATATCTGTCAGTTGCAGATGTCTGTGCACACACTCCACACTGTACAGCAGTCATGCTTTGCACACACATCGGATAGGAATACACACATATATCTAAGGACAACACGCTATAATAAGTCAAACATATGCATACATAGATATGGGGAAGAGAGTGACAGACAGTGACAAAGAGCTTCCCATCATGAGGCCTGTCCCACCCAGCACACATCCAATTGGCCAATACCACATGATGAGCAAATGTCTATCACTGTAGATATTTTCTTCTGGTAGCCCTCAGCACTATAATGTCTGTGGTGCTTGTGATAACTGTGTAACATGACAGTGCAAGTCATTATTCATTTAGCAGTTGTATACACGGGCCTGTCAAATGCAAAGTTGTGTGTGACTGAGTGTTGTGTGTGTGTTCCAGAGGAATGGTTTATGACCCATTCACACACACACTGCAATTCCCATTGCCCTACTTTAGCTATCCTGCTGCTGTCATTCACCTTGAAATACACGTTGGAGTAGGGCTAGCCCTATAAGTTCCATGGTGCATGCTATAATTGCGTAATGCTATAGTGTGAAGTACTAGTTAGGTAGGAGTTCTAATCCCAGACATGGCAACTGTGAGACTGTGTGTGTGTGTGTGTGTGTGTGTGTGTGTGTGTGTGTGTGTGTGTAGGGATCAATGCTTTTGAGGCCAGTCACAGTCATTACATTTTTCATTTTTTCATTGCCCTACTTTGGCAAGCCTGCTGATGTCATTCACCTTGAAATACACCTTTAAAGAAGGGCTACCCCTATAAGTTCCATGGCATGTGCTATAACTCTGTAATGCTGTAGTGTGATGTAATAGTTAGCTAGGAGTTCTAATCTCAGACATGACAACTGTGAAACTCTATGTGATTGTGTTTATGTGTGTGTGTAGGGATCAATGCTTTTGACACCAAGCACAGTCACTACACTTTCCATTGCCCTACTTTGGCAAGCCTGCTGATGTCATTCACCTTGAAATACACCTTTGGAGAAGGGCTAGCCTTATAAGCTCCATGGCATGTGCTATAGCTGCATAATGCTATAGTGTGCTGTACTAGTTAGGAAGGAGTTATAATTCCAGACATGGAAACTGTAAAGTTCTGTGTGTGTGTGTGTGTGTGTGTGTGTGTGTGTGTGTGTGTGTGTGTGTGTGTGTGTGTGTAGGGATCAATGCTTTTGAGGCCAGTCACAATCATTACACTTTCCATTGCCCTACTTTAGCAAGCATGCCGATGTCATTCACCTTGAAATACACCGTTGGAGTAGAGCTAGCCCTATAAGCTCCATGGTGCATGTAATAAATGCTGTACACTATAGTAGCAATAAATTGCTAGGCAGGGGTTTGAATCTCAGTACTGTCAAGTGTGTGGGTGTTTGTCATCAGTATCCTGTGTGGAGGTAGCTGTGATTAAGTAACAACAAGACTCATTGTGGGGTTGGTTTTGCAAATTTCTTATAATCTGGACCTACCTACTATATGTCACAATGTCCACCTTACAAGGACAACAGATGTCACACAGCAGACAGGCTGGTGTAGATAATCCATACCCCTACATGTGACATTATGGATTGGTGAACAATATAGGCAACCCTTGTATTACCCAGAGAATACTCTCCACCAATGTCTAATACACAAACACACTTGGCTAGGCAACAACCACTATATTGGTAGTTCCCTGCATATTGCCCACAGATAGTAACCATTGACTGCAAAGGACATGGCACCCTGTTAAATCCCTACAATAGGCAAATAATTGCTTACAGGGGTCCTTTGCTATGTTCCCCACTGGATGTCTGCAAACAACCGCAGAGTCTGCAAATGTAACCCACAAAGGAAATACCATGCCTTATACACATGCCCTGTATGGACAGATTCCACTAACACCAGTGAATATGTGTATCATGCTATCAATGTAAGTGCAAGCACAACCTCAGTTCAATAGCCAGTTCTCACCACATGAGGTCAGAAATGCCACATCACATGATAATCTGTCCACACAACATGCCTCAGAGACCCCAAGTACACTTCCACATGTCACAGAACATGCACGTGGGGACATGTGCACAACCCAGACACTGTCCATGTTATGGAATATAGAACACATACATGGCAAGCATTGCACAGCACTGGCCACCCACAATAGTAACCCAGATGAGTGGATGGTGAATACAATACCCACCTGTGTGGGCCAATCCAGGGACTATACCACTGAGCCACACTGGAGACCATTGTCATGTGGCCTGATGCCAAGGTATACCCTTTGCCTAGCCTTGTTCTGGCTTCTGGCACAGTCAGCTGCTGCACACCTTTAAAGCAATGAACCTATGCATGTCAGTACTGACAAATGTGTGTGTGTGTGTGTGTGTGTGTGTGTGTGTGTGTGTGTGTGTGTGTGTGTGTGTGTGTGTGTGGAGATTAATGATTTGGAAACCATTCACACTCACTACACCTCCCATTGCCCTACTGTAGCATGCCTTCTGATGTCAGCCACCTTGACATACCTTTTGCCCATATATCAGCCTGATAACCTCTGTGGTGCATGTGATACCTGCATAATACTGTAGTGTAGCAAACTAGATAGTTAGGAATTCTAATCCTGACCCTGCCAGCTGTGATAATGTGCATGAGTCCTGGAGAGAGTGTGGTTGTGTCTTCCTTGACACCTGCTTTTGTGGACAGCCACATGCACTACATCTACCTTATCCCTCCTTTATCATTGTTGCTGATGTCACTCACCTTCAAACATACATTTGGACAACTCTCCAACATGTAAGCTCTGTGGTATGTGCAATAACTGCATAAAAATGTAATAGCAATACATAGGCAGGGGTTTGAAACTCAGTACTGGTAAGTGTGTGACACAAACATGCTTAGCTCTTACTCTCCTATCCCCTTCCTTTTTACTTTGTCTCTGTCTGTCTCTCTCACTCCCTCTCTGGTGGATGTGAAAAAGTACACCTGCTTTGCTTAGGCAGCAGCTTGTGTTTTTTAAGTGATGCTCATGATCATCTGATGGCCTGTGCATGAATTGCAGTCCCCCATTAGCTGATTACTTGTGGAACAGCTGTGGTATCATTCCTATAGCCAGTTGTATGGAAACATACTCCTATAACTCAGAACATCATGTGGGTGTTGGCCTTTTTCATTCACTGTGAGCAGGACTTCATGTCGGTGTTAGACAAACAGCATCTCAGAGGGTAGTTGGATATACCTCTTACAACATACACTGTGGAGACAGGCCAACAAACAGGTGGGGGATGTTCCAGACATGAGGATAGAATGTAAGTATTGCTCTTTTACATTTGAAGTAATGTTGGTTTAACAGGGTTGGTGTGAATATGGCTTGTCTACATGATTTAATATCTGTCATGACAGTGTTATGTGGTTGGGGAAACTCCCACTTGTACAGCTATCTGCAGACTGGCCAGTATTTGGAGTCTTACATGTGTTGTTACTGACACATGTCCTATCTTTAGAAATGCAGTAACATACTCTGGGGATTGCAGTCAGTACATGGTGACAGCAATGTGAGTGTCTGACTTCATATCCCTCAGTAGACATATGTTACAACAAACCCTGTTACACCAGTAAATGTATGGGTTCATCACAGCAACATGTCAATATTGGCCCTGTGTTAGTGCCTCCAGCCAGAACTCTGTCAACCTTTGTACATATGCCATGCTGTAAGAGGTGCATATGTTCAGTACATCATTATTTACTAACATCATACCTGATAAAAAACCAGTGAGATACCAGACAGCTAGACATGTTATGTATAGTATGCCTTATATTTGAGGGCAAAACGTGGATATTCTGTTGTAGTGTGTACAGTAGTGCAGCTTGTGTACTTATGGCGATTGTTGACAAGAGTGTGTAATGTGAATATGCACCTTGGCTCGTGTACAGACTGTGGTAAATGTAATTGTTCTTGGTCTTGTGCTATGTGATGTTGCATGTTTCTGAAGTGTATGTTACCCTATCGGTGTACATATTTGTCGGGCCATACCCACACATGTCCCACACCACAGTCAGGCATCGGAATACACTATGTATTGGCCCAGTATATGTAGGGTTGATGTGTGAGTGGCACATATGAAGACGGTGTTGTTCACACAGTCCATATACTGTAATATGAAGTACGCTTACCATATGTGACTGTGGCTGTGCTCAGATTGTTTGTGGGTATGCACTGTCACACAGGTATCTGTTACTCTGTGCTGTTACATGCCTGTAGAGCCTGCTATATTTGCAGGTACATGTGCATTCCTCCATAAGAAATGGGCCCCAGTGTTGTGGCAGTCTGCCTGTAGTTTGTGCAGTGCTTTGTGACATGCCAAGCAGCTCAGTGTGTTTACCCAGTGTGATGTTATGTCCAAATATTTGTCACGTGTACTGTTGCCGGGCCACCATAACTGTTGTGCATTTCTGACAAAGCAGTGGGATGCTGTACACGTGTGTCACTAACTAGTGGGTAGTATGTGGGCTTGTGACCTCTGTTCCTCTGGTTATTATGTGCCAGGAATGACAAGTGTGTGTGAATGCATAAACTGTGTGAGCTTATCTATTCCAATATTTTCATGATATCCCCATTTACATGGCTGTAAAGATTCACTTTGTCTGACTTAGTCCACATGTCTTGAACTAAGGGGTGTTGTGTATACCTCTGGACTGAACAAGGTGTGTAATACTGTCTAAATTTATTAGTCATATCTCTGCTGTATACCACAGGATCATTACTGTGATTTGTGTGTTACTGTACTATGATGATCTTATGATGTGTGCCAGTAACTGATGGTGTACAAGTTGATATCAGATGTGACTTCCCACACAACATTTTTGCTAAGACAACACCTGCTACAGTAGCAAAAGTCTACATGTATACCTGCAACACTTACTACACCATTCTAGAGGTCAAAACAGTTGTTCACTACTATTCAGTATGTGTACTGACAGATATATTGGAAAAAACATCAAATGTATTCACAGCTGTGATGGCTTAGTGATTAAATGCTGTGACTATATTGTTCATGGTCCTGGGTTCAAGGGCTGTTTATTATGTTGCTAGGCAGAACAAGAGCTGTTGGATACAGAATGTTTAAGGCAGGTATGAGCAGCCTGATCACATTCCAGTCTGATAAAGTAGCAAGGTAATGACATTTTTAATAAGTGTATTTAATTCCATGTACATAACATGCGTCTATGTGCTGTCATTACAGTAGAAAGGGGTGTGAGTCTACTGTCTGGGACACCTGAGTATATATGGATTGTACAACACTTTTCCATTTGAATGTGTTACTACATGGGTAGTATCCCAGGTTATATGCAGTCACACTGGCATGTAGTGTATCATTACATTACTACTGTTGACAGTGCTTTCACAAGTAAGAGTAGATTGCAGATTGTAGTACTGGAACCAAACACTCCTGCATGTAAAGATGGACTCTGAGTCCTCACTGTCATGTTCTTGGTGTATGAGCTGTGTGTCATTAAATATTTCCAACTGGACATTGATCTGACATGTGAATATTAACTGTAGACTACTGTGTGTATAGGACATGTCTGTCAACACAGTCATCCTACTGCGTAAACAGTTGGCTATCTGATGTCTGTCTGTCCTCTCTACAGATGTCTGGACTCCATCTTGGCTGCTTACAGGCAATCTATGCTTGAGTGACACTGACATGTCTGCCCAGCTGTGTTATGAATGCCACAGCTCGGAATCTACACCCTGTATTCACCCACCACATGCTATGGATACCTCAACTACACTACCACAGTCAACAGAACATGCTTGGATACAGGTCTCCAAGACAGACACTGACCATGTTATGTAATACATGTTGCATACATGTTAACTGGAGCACCTCATTGGCACTCTGCAAGAGGCAACCAGAAAATTACATGTTTCATGTAACTCTCATCCTGAGGATCGCCCCCATGGTATCTGTTGATAGATGGCCTGCTGGTAAATGGCAGGTGGCATGATTCCACTTAACAAACATCCCCTACTCTTCCCATCTCTCCATGGACAATATCCTGGTACACACCTATGAACACCTGCACCGATGGACCCCAGTGACAAATGTGTACATGTGCATTACTGAGAATAACAATGTATGTGTGTTTGTAGACCTGTAGTTGATAAATACCCTGAGGCCCTTCACACCCACCGCACCCCCCATTGTCATAGATGTGGCTGCTGCTGTAATGGACATTACATGTACCTTGTTGCACTCTTCACCCTATGGGCTACATGGAGCTTACAGTACCAGCACAAAAAATGTTGTAGTAATGGGTTGATAGGCATGGGATATCCTCTGAGTTCTGGAATGTGTGTGTATGTGTGCAAGTGTGCATATTTGTAGGATATAGCATTCTGAGGCCACATTCTCCTAATACAATACACCTTACCACACAGTATTAGGGATAGTAATGTCGCTGTCCATAGGAGAGCCATGACAATGCATCACCCTACTATCCATGTGGCATGTGCATTAGATGCATATCCCTGTAGTAGCACTCTTGAGATAGACAAGGGGTTGTATTGCAGTCCTGGTCAATGTGTGACGGTGGGTATGTCAGAGTATTATCACAGGTTTCAGTGAGTACAATATCCACTGCAGGGTGTGGGTGCTGGATATACTGTCTTTTCACCATGGTACCCCCAATACATGTCCATGTTTCACTGTATGGGGACCACTGTCACCATCAACCATGCAGGTAACTGATAACACTATCCAGCCCAGTGATGCATGTGCTGTGTGCAACTTATCTGTAACAGAAAGGGCACAATGACAAGGTAGTTAAGCACTGATAAGCCCAGGTCTCTCAGATGTGTGTATGACTGTTATGTGTTTGTCAATGTATATATGACAGTATGTCACACTATGTATTGTTCATAAACAACCAGTACATCCCCCATTACCATACGGAACAGGGCCTGGTGATGTTTTTCACTTAACATGTAACCTGGAACATACCTCATCCTAAAACCTGTGTGGTGTGTGCAATTAAGGGCACACACATCAGTAATACTATATACCTAGGTAGGGTTTTAGTCCCAGTGTTGGCAAGTAAGAGTGTGTGTGTATGTGAATGGATCTAATTCAGTTTGCAGAATATACATGCCCCAGGAGGTCATTTGTCCAAGAACTGCCTGGTAAATGCTAACATTTCACAGGTATCATCCTGTGGAAATTCATTCCATCACAACTAGTAATAGATGTGTAAATGCCCTCTTCCACACTGTAGAGCTGTACAGTGATACTGGGGTTGGTATATATAGCTGCGTGTGGATCTTGTAAGCACAGCCACCATCATTGCACTTATTGTTGAGTGTATCCCCTGTGTAGCTGGCTGTAATACTGTACAGTTCATGTTAACAGGTTAAGTAGTTGTCAATCACACTATCTGTGGTTCTACAGCACCTCATACCCTCTAAAGGGTAGGGCTGTGTCAGTCACACCAGCACACCTATGTTTACCGAGTTGAAGATTGCACTACACTGGGGAAGGGGACGTATATCCTGCCAGTACCATCATCAATGACATTAAACTACCAGAGTGCTTATTTCCCAGTGTGTTGTACTTCTTCTGTCTTGGTGGAATTACATAGGCTAAAATGGGTTCCTTGCACAAGTACATACATCCATATGTACAGTATTATCTGTGTATTGCACCAACACCTCTGTGTATGTTATACACAAACATGTTTGGTGTACCACCCAGTACACTTTCCATTGTCCAATATAGAAGGGCTGCTGACATCGGCCACCATGCACTCTCCTGTAAATACCCCCAGACCTATCAGGCATGTGGCACATGCAGTAACTGTTATACAGACCTGTGACATGTGTTCAGCTGTACCCAGGTTATGGCACAGTCAAGGTGTCACCACAGTGCCATACCCCTTGTTGGAAACAACAGCAGACCAACATCCTGCTGACACATGGATACCTAAAACACAAACAGAATACATTATGGAGACCACAATCACTCAGTGTTAATAACAGCTATAATGCATCATGGCTGGGCAGCTACACTTCCTGAAATGTAAGGATTAAACTTTAGTGCTGAAAACATGTTACACAGCATTACATCGGTACACTGTAGTACAGTCACCCTGTGCATCAGAACCATATTAGCCTGTCCCAGCATCGATGTTATGGATGACAGAGATGTGGCACAGGTACCATCATATGCACAGGGTGTGTTGCTGGTTTGCCAGAGACCTAAGCTGAGCCTTACATTTGACATCATCCGTGTGTGAGGAGGTTTAATTACTAATTGGGCTGTTGTGATGTGGTGTGTATAGGTATGGGGTTGCCCTAGCTGTTTTGGTGATGTGTGTGTGTATGCATGGACACAGTTCTGCCATGTGAATGCCCTATACAGGGGTTTGTTGGACAGCTGCAGACCGTACCTGGCAGGTTGTACAGTTCAACGTCTCTGGCCACGAACATGAGAACTGTCTGCCAGGGCTTCCACTGGCACCACCAGGTACAAGCCACAATATGGTACTCTCACCTGATGATGACATATGTCTGCTGAATCCAGGTCCCTCTTGGGACTGACCAGGGCCACGTGCATGTGGTCTACTATGTTGTGGTGTGGACAGTCCCCCCTGCAGTGCTGAGTCTGGTACTGCCACTATGGGAGTGGCTCTGACTTCTTGCATGTCCACGTCGACCTCCAGCTGTTGGTGTTGCTGGCCTATGTCCACGTGGCTGTCGCACTACTCCCACCATATGCTCAAGCACAGACATGCCACGGTCGAGGATTCCCATCTCACCCAACCATCAATCCATGACCTCGGAAAAATACTGCAAGATCACGGATGTTGTCAATAACAGCTGAATGAGTAGCCCTCTGCAGCCTCAGACCCTCTCTGGTATACTGTTCCATACATGCCTGCGCCTCCATGAAGGCCTGAAACATGCATTTGGTGGCACCAGATGTGGCAATTCTGCCAGTGTTATGATGGTCAGCAGCCCTCTTATGAGCACCCCTGTACCTCTACCTGTGTGGTACCCTGCCGGACATCCAGCTATGTCTGCTGTTTCCAGACACACGTGCCATAGACACCACACTGTCCTGTCCCATGCCACCATCCGCCAACTGTCCCTCATCTAGGGCCACTGATGAAGGGGTATGTAAAGGCAATGTGACTGTGTGCTGGGATAGGGTGGATAACAGTGTGATGTCAAAAGATGGAGCAGCTTCAGCCCCTGACAACCCTGCCTGTGCCTCAACACAGCTATCATCATTATCAGTGTTTGTATGGACACTAACATCAGTTTGCCTGCAGGAGGGACCCTGACCCACCTTGACACCTGTGAGGGTAAAACAAAAAACACACTTTAAGACCTGTAAGTCATTACTTAACAGTACACACACACACACACACACACACACACACACACACACTCACAGGTGAGGTTGCACAAAGATATTACACACAGACCTCTCATTACCCATCTGTCAACATGCATGATGTGGCACTCAGCATGCAGTGCAGCTATAGCCAATCCTTGTTACCCACATTATGCATCTCTCTGATGCATGGGTTGTGTTAGTAGGCAATGCCCCTTACACTGGAGCACACTGCACCCATGCACAAAGAATTGCCGTGCACTTGTTCAGCACCCTGGCATGTACTGTGCACCATACCTCACAGGTGTACACACCATTGCTGAATTTGTATATGTGTGTCAGTTATATTTGCTCTGCTGTTCACAACCCCTATGTGTTTTTCCAACACATACCTTGGGTGATATGTGGACAGATGTCATTTGTGAATGCCTGATGTCTGATTTACAGATCTCATCATCAGTGGTGCATGTATGGCCAATAAAATACAATTGCACTGACAACCTTCAAACCTTACTGTGGCTATGGGGAGTGTACACACCCTTAATGACATGGCACCCACTTCCATGACATACCATGGGGCCACATTACTGCATATGTTAACATTACATGAACCTGATATGTGACATATGACCTGTGCAATCAAATGCAGTATCAAACAAATGTGTTTGTTGTGCAGATGCTGATTGAGATTCATACAATTTTTGGGTGCATATGTGTGCACACCATTATCATGATGGTTTGTTGCACCAACTGTTAAATATACTACAGCAGACACTATTCCTGGAAGGGGTATACTAGCATGGACCATCTGCATTTGGCAGTATTTGGTCACTGTGTCCTATAAATGTCCCTCAACTCTCCATGATTGCAAGGTCAACTCGTGCACAGCCCTTGGAGGTCACACAGTGCCGTCACTATTGCTGTGGGGTCAGGGTTATGTCTGCCACAATTTATGACCTTGACTGTGTGCAGATACAGCCATTCTTAGCAAGCTTTGGATGTCTGCTTCAGTTCACTGTTGTGTTTCAGGATGACAACCCCTGCCCAGCCTTAGCCTTTTTGCAAATGCTTGACAACTATGGGCATTTTGCAGTGTCCCAAATTCTCAACACCATGTGTAATGGCCTAGTCCCTGCTAATGAATGGCAAACATACAGGTGTACACTGGCACCAGCAAGGTACAGATGGAGATGGTGGGTCTGTGGTGGGGTGAGGTGAAGGTTATGCAGCACATGTTTCTTAACTGATACTGACTGTAGGTTTCCAACTTGGTCTTGGTACACCATTACACATTGCAACACATGCATTTGGGGGGCTTTTGATGTTATGCATACGCTATCTGTTGAGAGCCCTGGGTGATGTTTCCTATGCAACAACTGTTCCATCTGATTACCCTAACCTATGGGCTACATTTATGTAGAGTCCAGGCGATTTTCAATACAGGTACTGCACAGCCAGTACTTGCTAGACATTCTTGCAACTACCTCATTTTTGCAGCATTTTACTAGTCAGCCTGCATGACCAGTTTGCAACATGTGTCATCATCTGTCTGGAATGGCCATCTGTTTATTTTCTACATTAATCTCATCTCATACATCCTCGCCTCATATAGGACTGTCTGCACTGTTTGCCATGATATATGCAATGGTGAAGTAAGGCTACATGTTCCAACATGCTACCTGTTGGGTATGGGATCCATTCCATGGCTTGTAAGATGTGCGCAAGCCATGGCTGCCTCTATTGCAGGTAAGTGGGCACATTTGATGGACAAACATCTTGGACAGCAGACCATTTCTTAGTGTGACATTGTGGGCCTGGAAGGTCCATACTCATATTTATTTATTTTATTTATTTATTTAACATTTGTTAACAGAGAAAGTCTGGCTTGGAACAAAGCCAATGTTCAGCGAAGGCCCAGGGAGAAATGCTCCAGAAGCATGTTTTGGTAACATGGGAGGAAACCGGAGCACCCGGAGGAAAGCTACATGAACGCAGGGAGGACATGCAGACTCCACACACAAGGCACCCCAGCCGAGAATTGAACCAGAGAACCTCTTGCTGTGAGGCGACAACGCTACCGCTGCACCACTGTGCCATCCATGTGAATGCTGTTAGTACCTCAAAAGCTGCTTCCACAATATGTTATTTGGAGTGCATGCACACATATGCTTCCCGTGTTTGTTAAGGGACGTATTCCCCATATTTGCTGTCCTAACATAGGATTCCATATTACACATTCATTGCTCATGTTAGGACCACATTACAGGTAGTAAGAGTTGTGGAATGCAGTATTGTGATATGCCGTTGTGTGGATCTGTAACAGCTGCCTTTGTAATAGTGGTATATACACTGTTGTACCACTGTATAAGGGTGATGTTTCAGACATGTTCCTACTGTAGGCCATTTGTACCACCATTATGTTCATCTCTGTCCACGCATCTTGCAATGACAGGTTGTTAGTTATATTACAGGACTCTTACATACCGTTCAGATATGCCACCATGGTGACCACTGTGATGCAGTGCAGTTAACAGCAACAATAAGTGAACATGTACAGCATGCATTATGGGTAGGTGTGTTAAATGTGTGCATGGCAAATACCATAGCCATAACATGGCCAGTGTATTGTCAAACCTGAACAAACAACACCATACTAACCAGCTACAGGATGCTATCCCAGAGGTATACCAGACAGACTTACATAGTTGTATGAGAGATGTGATGTCAGTAGCCAAACCTGTTGCATTGGATCAGGGAAGGTGCAGCATTACAGTACATCAACAGTACAAACCCGCAATACCACAGATTATGCACATCTGTTTATTACTACAACACAGCAACAGACTATATATATTTTATCTCACATATGCATGATTAAACTCTACAGATGCAGATTTATACACAACAGTGATCTACTGATGTGCCTTGTGACCTTACCTGCATGCTCCTCATCCACTGTGTGGGTAGCACCCACCTCCACAATGCTCTCCACAGGATCTTGTGTTTGCGGGCAGGCAGGTGCCATGAGGCTGGCGAGGATATCCTCAGCATGTGTCAAGGGGGGCTGGATGGCATGATGCCCCCGTGGCTAGCTGGTCCCCCCTAACCGCAGCAGCATGCTGATGGGCATGGTGGAGTAGGTCATTGAACCAATGTCGGACCTGCTCATAACTGCAGTTATACAGGCCGACATTGTTTACCCTGAGGATGAGATTGTTCCACAGGGTGGTCCTCCCCTACAGATAATGGGCTGCATGTCCAAACAGGGTGCGGTAGTGCTGCACCAGATGTTGTATAATTACCTCATTCTATTGGGGGGAGTACACCAGCAAGCCTTCCTGTGACATGGAGCCTGGTAGACAAAAAGAGGAAAAAAAGGTCTGAGGACCTCATACTGCAAGGATATAATAATTAATACACATCTCTGTCTCCCCCCCACCATATCTGGAACAACAATCTGAACAAACAACTCAACTGGTATGTTTACAGCAAACCTACTGTTGGAACATATATTGTATTGTACAACAATTTGTGCAATGTGTTTGTGGTCATATTCCATGTTGAAACACTATCATTGGTGGCATGTTGCAAACAATGTCACCTGCATGCCATTGTAAGGGCCACTATGGTTCCATATATGCATGTATTCTGTTTGCTATGTGACTACTCCAAATCTGGTGTTCTGTGTTAATGGGGATATCTATGCATGCTGTTAGACATAATCCTGGAATGTGTGGACTATTACTACCGACATATGTTCTATAATTGTGACACAATATCATTTTTGGGAAGACAGGTCCCAGCAGAACCACCTCTCCCACCTCATCTGGCCATCTTATCAGGCCACATCACATCTGGGAACCACCCGGGACCTCATCATCTGCTGGTCCTGCACTACCTTCAAGTGGAACCACCTCAGGGGATAGTGTTCTCCCTCCCGCTGGGAGCACACACAGACAGGATCCTGTCATCCAAAGTCAGGTCAGGGGTCTGGTGTACAGGGAGCTCTACAAAGACTTGGGGGATGTGCTACACCACCTTGAGGCCCTTAGTATAAACACACAGGGTCCGCATGTTCCTCCTGCTCAGCCTCCAGCCCAGGCACGTTCAGGTCCATGAAGGTGCAGTTGTGACTACCCATGGGTGGGGACCTTGGTCCCATTGTTTCCATATGGGGGCTCATGGGCTTCCACATTCCAAACACCATTCCCCATCAAAGGTATATACCCACCACATGTGTCATATACCATCCCTGTATGCTGTCTTGTCTGTCTTCCAACCCAACCGACATCCCCAAATATACATACTATCCTTCCCCAACATACCAATCCCACCTTTAAAAACAATGGAAATGTGTTCCCAACATGGATTTTACACCTGACATAACTGTCCATTTTGCACCCACTTACTACTGTATGTATATGTGTGTATAGATATGTGCGATGGTCTTGCACACATAACATGCAGCACTATCATTCAACAGCAGGGGAAAAGTATTTATATATACACACACATATATATATATATATATATCTACACATATATATATATATATATATATATATATATATCTACACATATATATATATACATATATATATATATATATATATCTACACACACACATATATATATATATAAAGATGTGTGTATGTGTTTGTATATATGAAGACATATAAACACACACACACACACACACACACACACACACACACACACATATATATATATATATATATATATATATATATATATATATATATATATATATATATATATATATATATATATATATATATATATATATATATATATATATATATATATATATATATATATATATATACACACATATATATATATATATATATATATATATATATATATATATATATATATATATATATATATATATATATATATATATATATATATATATATATATATATATATATATATATATATATATATGTGTGTATATATATATATATATATATATATATATATATATATATATAAATATATATGTATATATATATATATATATATATGTGTGTGTGTGTGTGTGTGTGTGTGTGTGTGTTTATATGTACTACATTCAATTACATTCATATATGTTTCACATACCTGTTGTAGTATTGTGTTGGCTTCTGTCTACACTTTATTGTGTTCCGTTAGTTATATAGGGTTGTTTTGTAGTTTTAGTTGGTTTAGATAATTTTTTTATTGTTTGTTGATTTTTTTTTCTCTCTCTCTCTCCACTACAGGGATTGAGCTGCTGTGAATAAATTGCAACAAGGATTTTGTAGGTGATGCACATGATCAGTTGATGGCCTCTGCACCCATCAGTATTCACTACTTGCTACTTGCATGCAGCCAGCTGTGTAGTACTTCCAATTACCACTGTCATGGCAACCCACTACTATAAATGACTACATCATGTGGGTGTTGTCCCTTTACCTTTCCTGTTTGGAAGATATCCTTCCTGTGTGTGGGCAGCAATGTTACAGAAAGCAGGTAGCAATACCTCTTACAACAGGACTTGCAGACACAGGCCATCTACATATTTGAATAAGGTTCCAGACCTATGGACAGTGTGAATAGTGTTGTTATATGCATTGTATACAGCTAGTTTTACAGGGTTTGTGTCTACAAGCTAGATTAGCATGGGATGCAGTCTGTCTGCATAGCTGTCAACTGTGGGCCTGTCCACGTGATGGCCAGAGGATTGACTTTAATGTTTTGTCTTTTCACCACACAGGTCTTGTCTTTGATATATCAGTGGCATTCTGTCTGTTGAGTGCTATCAGTACATGGCTACATCCATTTGTGTTTCTGCCTTCATATTCCTGAATAAGGGTATGTTGAAACCAATTCTGTAACACCAGCAGCTTTCACAGTGTATAACAACAATATTGCAAATATGGCCCTGTGTTTCAGCCTCTGTCCTCCACCACAGGCTTTGTCCATATGTCACACAGTAAGAGGTTGTTACGTAGTGGCCTATCATTATGTAGTGCTGGCATTCCTGCCATCATTCCAGTGATGTTGTGGTCCCCACACATATTGTGGGGTAGGTTCCATATATATGTGAGCTACAGCTGGACAAAACATGTGTGCCCGTGTGCAGTCCTGAGGTCAGTGTATGCAACAATGTTATATGCCCTCGTAGGTCATTCTATGAGGGAGTGGTATGCACCATTTTTAACCTAGGCTATTCATGTGAGGGATATCAGTAGTAAGACACCTTAAGGTATATGGCTGTGCATTTTCATACATTTACCATGGGAACAGTGGTGGACTAGTGCTTACTATCGTACAGACAGTTCTGTTTGTCAGTGTGATAGTGATGTTTTAAGTTAAGCATTGTAATGTAACAGATACATTTTCATTGTGACAACTTAATTCTTTTCCACCTTGGGTTGATTTCAGAGTGTAATTGGAGGCTGCTGAACTACATCTGCATTAATTAGTATTGATTAATTTTTATCTTCCAGGCCAATGTTTTTTTACTGTTGTACTAAATGAAGGCTTTGGCCTGGACAACAACATATGTTATGCTTTCAGATTACTGTATAAAATGTTTTGCTTGAGAGTTGCATTACTCAGTTAGTATGTATTTCAAACATCTAACTGCTATATGAAATGGCATAAACAAATGAAATAGTACACAAATAAACATTTTTATGTATGCAAACCTGTGTGGGTGTCATATCCTTTGACTTCGCTGGGGGTATATGTTTCATGAAATAATTGTCTTTTGTATGAGACAATCAAACACTGTCCATTTTAAATGGTAGAAACTGTAGGAATACTGGCTGTTCAATATGCTGTGCACCCTCTAAATATGTATCTTCCTATACATATCTATACATAGTAATATATGCATATGTATATGTGTACGTATGTGTGTGTATATATATATATATATATATATATATATATATATATATATATATATATATATATATATATATATATATATAAATATAATGTGTGCGTGTATGTAGCATTGAAATGTCATTCCCTATGGTAGACAGACTGTTCTCCATGATATGATATCATCCTGACATGGTACAGTTGAGATGGATTACTGTAAAATTCTTGTGGCTATGTTGTGTAGGGTCTTGGGTATGAGACTTGCAAGTGTTGGCATTGTGCTGCAAGGCAGATCTTTTCAGCTGTGGAGGCGGGGATTATATCAATAATTACAAGGGGTACTTTATTTGGGGCCCCTACCCCCATTAACAGTGCCTTTGGTTATATATGTATTTGTTGTGTTCTTATATATATATATATATATATATATATATATATATATGTATATGGGTCTACCTTAGAAGATCGACAGACCATTTGATCGACATTCAATTGGTCAACAGCTTATTTGGTCGACAACCGGTATTCAAGGCACTTAACAGTTAAATACCCCCCTCCCCAATGTTGTGCAACCCTGGAGTTGACATATATAGTTAGGAGGGTGTGGGGACACAGCACCCCACAAGGGGGGGGTGAAGCCCCCCACCTATTTTCATTTAAAATGTGTAGTTTCTATTGAATTTGCCGTGTTTTAAACGAAAATAGGTGGGGGGCTTCACCCCCCCAACCCCCAATGTGGGGGTCTGTGCCCCCCTAACTATATATATCAACTCCAGGGTCACACGAAATTGGGGGGGTAAATCCCCAGGTTTTTGCCATGAATGCTGGTTGTCGACCAAATGAGCTATCGACCAAATTAATGTCGATCAAATGGTCTGTCAATCTTTTAAGGTAGACCCATATATGTTGTTGTTTGTCTTTCGGCTTTTCGCAATTAGGGGATGCCACAGCGGAACTCTGGTCCGCTAATGATTAGCAGTTAGTTTTTTTTATGGTGTCGAGTTGCCAGCCCGATGCCCAACCTTCAGCGAATTCATGCCCATTCAACGCATGTCTTTCGAACGCCAACTCGACCGCGGGAAGGACATGCAGACTCCACACAGAAGGCACTCCTAACCCAAGCAGAGAATCGAACGGGAGAACCTCTTGCTGTGAGGCAACAATGGTAGACCTATATATATATATATATATATATATATATATATATATATATATATATATGTGTGTGTGTATGTAAATTCACATATATATATATATATATATATATATATATATATATATATATATATATATACATATATATATATATATATATATATATATATATATATATATTATATATATATATATATATATATATATATATACACACACACACATATATATATATATATATATATATATATATATATATATATGTAGAGAGAGAGAGAGAGAGACATATATATGTAGACATATATATGCAGATATATATACACAGATATATATAT
Organism: Protopterus annectens; assembly: GCF_019279795.1. Classification (NCBI taxonomy): domain Eukaryota; kingdom Metazoa; phylum Chordata; order Ceratodontiformes; family Protopteridae; genus Protopterus; species Protopterus annectens. The sequence continues at coordinate 208,993,124 of NC_056742.1, read as the reverse complement.
ATATATATACACACACACACACACACACACACACACACACACACACACACACACACACACACACACACACACACACACACACACACACATACATATACATATATATATATATATATATATATATATATATATATATATATATATATATTTCCTCTACTGTTGAATGACTCTGCTGGATTCATGTTTGAGAAAGCATCAGATGTATTTGTACCTAACATGGCTTAGTGGTAAATCATGTTGGCTATAATGTGCAGGGTCCTGGGTTTGAGACTTGCAAGGGCTACTTATTTTGTTGCTTTGCAGAACAGGGGCTGTTCGAAACAGAGTGATTAAGGCACTTTAAAGCAGCTGTAAGAGGGTTTGCGCGGAGCTAAGCGACGCTTACTTGTGCTTAGCTTCGCTTATGTCCACTTATGGCTGCTTAAACCTGTGCTAATTTCAAATACAGAAAAGAAAAAAGGGAGATAGAAAAGTAGTGAAATTGGGGCAAGCAGGGGGACAAACAAGAGGTGAAACAAGTATGGATGTGCAGGGCGGGAGAATGAAAGGACCATAGCTCTGCATTTCTTTGGCAGCAACAGCTGCTTTAAATGTGGGCAATTTAGAATTTGGAGCCTCACACCCTACAGGGAGGTGTGTGGGCATCATACAATACAGATAATTGGTAGGGTTAGATTGTGTGCTGGGTACATGTCTCTGGGCGAAATGCAGAGCTATTTATGGAACATTTTTTTGTGGAACAGATCCCCTTTTTTTTGGGATGTGAAGGAAGGATTATTGGTAAGTGTGGTGAGGGAAGTTTTGTAGGAGAGGTTGGATTTGCAGACAGACAAGACAGCATACATATATATATATATATTCATTTTATATATATATATATATATATATATATATATATATATATATATATATATATATACATATATCCAGGGATGGTGTATGACACATGGGGGTAGACATCTTTATGGGAAGGGTGGTTGGGAATCTGAGGCTTATGAGCCCCCAAGATGGTAGTAGTGGCACTGATGTCCCCGACCGATGGCAGTCACCACTACTCCTTCACTGCTCCGAAGGTGGCTGTGCTGGTGGCTGAGATGGAGGGGCCACCTGCCCCTCTAGCTGTGACAGTCTGCCCTCCTTCTGGTGCAGGTGGTCATCCAGCTCCATCTGGAGGACACTGCACACCATGCCACAGACCTCATCCCAGGTGACAACTTCCTCACTGTGCCCACTTGCGGGGGGGTGAGCCCCACCCCCTGCAGTGGTTCCACCTGAGGGTGGTGCAGGACCTGCAGATGAGGGAAGTCTGGGTTGGGTCCTAGATGTGCTGGGACCTGGTGCCTTGGCCAGGTGAGGTGGGAGAGGTGGATCAGCTGGGATCTGCCTTCCCATATGTGCTATGGTGTGGAAATTAACAATGAATATTGGTTAGTCATGCACAATACATTACAACATTAGTCAAAATAGCATGCATGGATATTCCCATTAACCCAAAACAGTGCAGTTATAACAATGCCATAGCAAACAGAACCCATGCATATATGGAATGGCATTTAGGGTTGCAACAGCATGCCAGTTAGTGGTATGTTAGGCAGGCAATAAGATGATTATTCAACAGGGGATATTAGTATGCACACAGTTTAAACAATGATAAACCAAATGGAACAATGGCCCTAACAGTAGAGGTTTGTTTAGGAACATACCCATGTTGGTTTTACTGTGATGGTTGGATCAGTTGAGTGGAGAGGGAAAGGAACATATTCAATTGACAACTGCTATCAAGTATATTTGTCATTATACTACTATTCACTACTCTACATTCTGACCACATTTACAGTCTACCTGGGCCATGGGTCTGCTACAGCACACCAACACCTGTAGATATCAACAGAGCAACTGTACCCTTATTTTAGATATACACATCAGACCTGTTTCTATCCCAATTTCTTTACCTGTGGGACTGTCCAGATGAACTGTGTGCACATTACATTGCTGTTTCTACACATATTTCAGATTCACATTTTAGTTGCAAGCCCTGGAGTGTGTGTGTTGTGTCTTTCATATACATCTACTGGAACATTCTCTGTGTGCAGGTTTCTTGTCAACTGGGGAAACTACCCATGACAGCGTGACACTTGAGGGGCTTGTCTTGGCCAGACTGCTGAGTGTGGATGTCTAGCTTGCAGCTATTTGTAGCACTGGGGCTGGTCAACACAGCAATTGGACACCTTTCATAGTATACACATCATACTAGTATCTCTGTTCAGATTGCTTTACCCGTGTGCCCTGTATGGAAAATGCATGTGTTGCAGTACATTATTTTTTCTATTCAGATTACAGTTTAAAACTGTAGAACCAGATTGAGATGTGAGTGGCAGTCCCTGGATCCAAACCATGCTGTGTGTGCAAAATTGAACTACAGGCCTAGTCTTTATCAGACTGAGCTACTGGGGAAGTGTTGTGTTTTGCTTGTGATATTTCTATCTAGTACATATTTTTGTACACAGTACTTTTATTATCACATGTTGCATTATTTGTTTCCTGTTTTCAGTACATTTTATGCATACACAACAGATATTGGTGTCACTGTTTGTGAAACATATGCACATTAGCTTGATTGCATATTTGACTGTTTTACAACCACATACTGCAATTTAGATTCCTGAGTACACAGTGTAGGTTTTAGGTCTGCACCTGTTAGCCTTAGACATTTCTCAGTACATTAACAGCTACATATGGCTGAAATGGAAAGGTTAACAGAGGACAATGCTGGCAGACAAACAAGTAAAACACATTCTGATGAGAATATGTACTGCTGCTTTTTTCCAGTTATTTGACATGCAGACAAGCAGTGCTAAATCAGTTCACCTTAGTTAATGCATTCTGCAGGATATACATATTTCTATATATCAGGTACAAGTGAGATGACACACACCGGTGTTTGGGATCACCTTTACTAGTTTTGACATATATATATCTGTGTACAACTCAGAACTTTACAATTACAATTCCTGCATGATCTGCACAGGGGAATCACAAAATCACAAAAGTGCTCATCATTCTAATTAAGCTGCTTTAAGTTGTTCCTCATGATGAGGGCTTGCAAATGAACAGTTTATTAGCTGCAATTCACACAAAGCATTCATGAGTGAATCCAAACCACATCCACTCCACATATCAATCATCAAACCCTTCCAAATCACTAAAAAACAACAAAAAACATTTCAAAGTATGTTAACAATGAAAAAGCTATTATATTTAAAGAAATAACATTTAATGGTTCATTAACTACTATTTGTATGAGATGTTTAATACAAAGCAAACTGACATTTTTTATAAAGAAGTCATAGCATATAGAATTGCATTAAAAGAATGAGAGTTGTGTGACCCAGGTTCAACTTGTAAAAGTGTGAATGTTAGTCTAATTATTTGATAATATTCAAATAATAACGTTTATGTATGTAAGAAAATATATTTTTCATACTTTGTCTATAGCTTAGTATAACTTTCCTGTGTGCTTTTGCATGTCAAGTATACTATCAGTATCAAGCATTCAGAACAATATAATAACTAACAGTGATTTAGAATGCAATCCATTGTCTTTTGCTTATTAGCTAACTTGTGTTCTTTGACATCTCAGCATATGATCCAAAATATTATGATTATTTACTTTTAGACAGGAAGATGTAACCTGGACAGTTCTTAAAATTGTGAGAATTCCAGTAGCATCGCTAAATTCCTCATGACTCTTAATTTGTTTCAAGCAGGTTTTCATTATAAAGGCTTGAAAATGAACAATCCATCAGCTGCAACTCACACAAAAATGCCCAGAAGTGAATCCAAGACGCCACCACACCACACCAATCCCTCAAACCCCTACAAATCACCAAAAAAAAAACAACAAAAACATCTCAAAGTATAACAACCACCAAAAAAAAAGTTGCACTCCAAGAAATATCATTTAATGAATCAGCAAGAACTATTTGTATGAGATGTTTAATAAAAAGCAGACTGTCATTTTTCATAGGAGACATAACATATAAATTTGCGTTAAAAGAATGATAGTTATATGCCATCCAGATTTAACTTGCAAAAATGTAAGTGTTGCTCTGATTATTTGATATCATTCCAGTACTAACTTTTATATATGTAAAAGACTATATATTTTATATTTTGTTTATAATATAGCATGTCTTTCCTGGGTATTATTGCATGTCATGTATACTATCAGTAGCACACAGTTGCACCATTTTAAAAACCAAAAATGTAACTTAACATGCCTTTTTGTGTCATTTGTTGCATCTTGTATTATATTTAATAGTAAATTACTCATCTATGCCAAGATGTCAGAAAGTGTGCCACCTAACATATTTTCATCATAATAATGATTAACTTTTCAAAAGATGAATAGTTTAACCTTTTAAACTCTAAATGAAAATAAGTGGCTTTATTTTCATATATAACTAAAATAATCACACTCTGACATTTTAAAAAGGAAACTGGTAACAATTTGAAGTAGGGAAATAAATAAATACATGATTTACCTTGTAAAGAGTAAAATGCAGCACCTGTTCACAAGTATTCAAACACTTATTTAATTAATTTTCATTTGTCCTTCAGTTTTTTACTGTTTTTGTCTTTCATTAACCATTTCTTGTTGCATTTCTCTTCAAAGAAGTTGATAGATTCCAGCCCATTTCTTATTTTTCTTAGTATTTTATTTTTCTGTATAAATCCATTGCATCTTCCAAGGTTTTAAAAACATTCTTTTCTTCTGGAAGGTGAATCCTTATTTTTGCAGAAAACAAGATTTGGCTTTAATATTGTTTTTCTTTAAGCTTTTAACAAGTGGCACACATGACTTTCTCTTGTACATCACTGATGTAGAATAGTCATTGTCAAGTCTTGTAGTATTTCTTTTAATTTTAACTGGACAATTAGCTCATGCAGCTTTTAAGACCAAAGCCTTATCTTGACTTGAGAAAATCATATGATCACTGACCTTGGGGAATTTTTTTTTTAAACATGAGTTAGAAAATTATGTATGTGCTCTTTCAATGCCAAAGGAAAAAGTTTCAGACAGGTTCAAAGTTTTAGACAGCCAGGTAATAAGGAATTGAATCCTACTGTCTTCTTCTTTTTCAGGTATCCCAGAAATCCTGATGTTATTCCTTCTAGACAGTTCTCTAAGTCTTCTACATTTTCCCAGAATAAGTTGTTTTGTTTCAGAAGAAATGCAGTGTTGTTCTCATTTTCAAGTAATCTTCCACTAAAATCACATTTTGCCTTTTATGTACTTAAGATTTTTGTTGATTGTTGTTTAAGAGATTCACTCAGCACTTCAACTTGTATTTTTTTACATTCCTCTTTGAAACTGTCCATTTTACTTTCTTATTTATCAGTCTGTTTTTTTACATTTCACTTTGAAACTGTCCATTTGCTTTCTAATTTATCAGTGTTTACAGATAACATTTACTGATGTTAATTAGTATAGCCTGTATGTCATTTTTCATAATACTGTCATGTACATTGGGAATAGAGTGGCTCATTTTAAAACAATTAATTCTTTCTAGTTTTCTTGACAGGAAAAAACAATTAAAATAGTTTCAAATGTGTTATTTTTGTAGTAAGTCTTTCAGCAGATGTTCAACTATGAATCCATCAAATTTTAAAATGTTCTATTTGATTTTTTTAGTAAAAATCATGTCAGAGATGTGAAAATGAAGCAGAGCTAAAAAAAGAATACTTTTAACTGCTCACCATTTTGGCCACACCCCTGAATGGCAAATTCTGGTTATTCCCCAGAGTGAGAGAAAGTCTTGAGACTGTTGATCTGACTGTAGTTAAACATTCATTGAAGAATGGATCTGTGGTTTGCCTGGATGAGACTGTGTCGGTCTCATCCATTGTATCCACTGATCCTATTGTCTCTGCTGTGAATAGGGACTCTATTGATAAAGTTAATAATATACCATTGACTACTGATAATGTGGACAACATATCATCTTGTGCACAGAATTTGTTCCCTAATGTGGTTGTTTATAATGCTGGTGAGAAGGATAGGGTTGTTCACCCTAAACAAAAGAGTAAAATTGACCAGCCAGTTGTTTCTCCTGCTGTTTCCTCGACGGGCATTCTTTCTGCGGACCTCCCTTTTCCATTACCTATTTGGACCGAGAGGTATGTGAATAGGGGCATGTCCATGAGCAGGGGGCACCAGAAGAGGAAATTGTCTGGGGAACATATACCAGCACAGACATTAAAGAAAATATGGGGGAAGATATGACATAATTGGTTGTTAATATTTCCTCATATGTATTGAGTTCATCTGAACTGGGTTTATTATGGAAAGGACTTACATTTATTCCTTCTACAAATAGTAAAGTAACTGATACTATTTTGGATCTTAAAATGTTTTGTGGAAGTGTTATGTTGAATTATTTACATGATTGTCAGCAGTCTGATATTACTTCTAATACTGATATACACCTACCTGTTTTTAAGCCTTTAAGTACTTATACTCCTAACAATCATCCTTTAATAGAAGCATATTTGAAGCTTACAGAAGATAGGTTGTATAGCTATTATGATAATTGCATTGGTAAACATAGACATGGTTTGAAATATAATCTTACATTTCAGGAAAGGGAAGCTCTGGAGAGTTTAAGAAAGAATGCTAGTATTATCATTAGACCTGCAGACAAGGGTGGTTCCATTGTGGTTATGGATATTAATCAGTATACTTATGTTATGATGGAAATGCTAAGTGATAATAGTTTTTATAGGGAAATTAATATCAATGAAGTATGCTTAGTGATTGAAGCTATTCGAGCTTCCATACAAGTAGCCTTTCAGTTAGGTTTAATCTCTAGAGAGACCTTGAATTTTCTTAGTGTTTCTGATCCTCTTATTCCTATCATACAGGGTCTGCCAAAGATTCACAAATGCCTTAAAGTACCTCCTATGCGCCCGATTGTTTTGGGCAGTGGTTGGAGTACAGAACCGTTATCTATTTTCATAGAAAAACATCTTAGACCTATTATTAACAAGAATAGGACTGTACTTCAAGATTCTAAACAATTTTTATTAGATCTTTATGAATGTATCGAATGTATAGATGATGTGGAAGGTTTGGTTTTTGTAACTATGGACATACAATCCCTTTTTACTATGATACCTAATGAGTTAGGTGTCAGATATGTACATGAATATTTGAGTTTACATAGTGAGTATGAGGGAACACTTATAGATTTGATCTGTTACTTTTTAGAGATAATCCTAGATAATAATATTTTTGTCTTTCAAGATAAGATCTTTGTACAGAAGCATGGCATAGCTATGGGCACTTCTTGTGCCAATAGCTACGCCAATATGTTTCTAGCACACTGGGAGAATATAGTTCTTTTTAAAATGAGAGAATTTGAGGCCAATGTTCTATTCTATCGGCAGTTTGTGGATGATTTGTTTCTCCTGTGGAGAGGTACTATCTCTAATTTAGAAAAGTTTTTTAAAACTATGAATGATCTCTGTGAGTGTTTGAAGTTTACGATGTCCTTCTCTAGCACTCATATTGAACTTTTAGAGCTCTATATAGAAAAGTTACAGGGCTCTTTTATTAATAAAGGAGTGTTTAGGAAATCATATTTTAGGAATACTTTGCTATGTAGAAGTAGTATGCACCCTAACTATGTTTTCCGTAACCTTATTCGTGGCCAGGGCATTAGAGCCTCTAGGTTGAATCCCACATTATTGGGTTTTCATACTGAGATGGTCCAACTTGAAAATAGATTAGTACAGAGAGGCTATAATCAAACTGAAATCCTTAAGTGCTGGTCTGGCTTAGATTCGTTGAGGGGAGGTGTGGCAGCACCTTATTATGGGCCTAGAATAGATGATGTAGTATGTGCTCCAAGGGTATTGAATAAACATGTGAAGATACCGTTGTTTTTTTACTAGAGATCATCAGGTACTGAAGGAGATCATTGGGCTATATTGGCCTATTTTACAAGTGGACCCTGATATAGGTGGTATAGTTGGTGAGAATCCCTCATTCCCCTTTAGGAATACAAGAAATTTAAAGAGATTGCTTTGTAGTATGAATGATTATTCTTGTGACTCTGTGGAGGTTGGTATAACATTACCATGTGGTAAGTGTAATTTTTGTGGCTTCATTAATAGGAGTGAAGCTTTTGAACATCCTGACCTTGGGAGGCGTTTTGTGTTCAAGGTCAATGCTGAGTGTGGTACTTCGAATGTGGTATATTTAGTAGAGTGTACACTTTGTGTGTCCTTCTATGTAGGTAAAACAAATAGGTCTTTGAGACACCGTATGAGGGAACATCTTTATTGCATACGTAGAAAGGTTGAATACAACGTTTTATCTAAGCATGTTATTAAGCATGGCCAAGAGCATACTTTTACCTTTAGAGTCATTGATGTTATTAAGTCCATCATTAGATGTGGGGATGTTAATAACCACACTGAGTATAGGGAGAATAACTGGATGATTTTGCTTAGAGCTGACAGAGGGAGCGGACTTAATGAACGAGCTTCCATCAAGCCCTTACTTAAGAAAAGGAGGGTACCTAAATGAAGAAATGATTTTTAATATATTTATAGTTGGTATATATTATAAATTATAATTTATAATATTTTTTAGATAGGTAGTAAGGTATTAATATGGTGTACACAGTTAGGTGGAAATGTTTTATAAAGTGCATTGTTTTGTTTTATTTTTGTTAATTTATGCTTTTATATTGTGTATGATGCTTTGTGATATATGATGTGCCTTTAAATATGGGCTGTGACATTTTCATTATATGTCATAGTTGATTGGAGAATTTGAAATGTGAATTAATATTTATAGACCTTATTTTTTGTGGTTCTGTTAAAGGTCTGATGAAGCAAGTTTGTGAAAGCGCTTACCTCGTTTGAATAAATACTGTATTTGTTTTTATTAAATCGGTCTTTCAGTTATTTGATTATATTTCATAGTAGATGTCATTTTGGTCTTCCCTTCAACCAGAGGATTTGTTTGGATTTTTTATCATTTATTGGCGAGTGAAGGGGCGTTTATCCTGTAGGTTCCCGTTGGTTTTTGGTTCATTAGTAAAAATCGTGTCAGAGATGTGAAAATGAAGCAGAGCTAAAAAAGAATACTTTTAACTGCTCACCAACTTGGCCACATCCCTGAATGGCAAATTCTGATTATTCCCCAGAGTGAGAGAAAAGACAACATTATAACAGAGAATTTCTTATACATAAACCTCATTATAACAAGATTGTTACACAGAACTGTTTGCATATGAACTTCACAGTAAAATGGTTAAATAATTAGTCTCTCATTGTCATTTGTTTGTAGGCAATTTATCGATATCTGGTCAAGGGGACCACCAAAGAGCCCCATCTGGTGTCCCTATTTCCCAAAGCACTGTCTCATTAAGTAAGGAAGCAGCACACCACCAACTCAGAGTCAAGCCCTGTGCATCTAACTGATAGACAAACTTAAGTGTTTGTGAAATAATGAACAGATGCAACTACTTGTGTCAGTAAATCAAACCCTGGTTTCCTACAAGGCAAGCAATGATGCTCTCCACTGTATTAATAAGTAAAGCAGGACTCATGCAGAGCAATCAAACTCTTTACAGTGCAAATCAACTCATAGTTTTAAAACAATTAACAACCCTCATGCTGTAACATTAGTAATACAGAAAATCCACCAATTATAATAAAAAGCTTTGCAAGAGCACATGTAGCCCCACAAGCAGCTATTAAAGGTGACTTAATTTAGATCCACACCTACCCGTTACGATCATTCCAGACCATAGTAATGTACAATTAGAGGAAATAAACTGCAGAGACTTGAGTTGCTACAAATAACTTTTGTCCACAAGAAATAGCAAATATCGAATACTGAAATAATTAAATAATGCACACCACAGTTTATTTCAAAATGCTGAAAAGTCTCCCATTTAATTGAAATCACCACATATTACAAAACTATACGGTCATTTCTCTAGGCATAATTATTTTGCTTTTTCCTTGAAAATGATGCCAAAAATTAAAATCTTGAGCTTTGATATTTAGATGAATTTCTTGACCTCCATTACTTAAGTATGTAATAAATTGGTCATTATTAGGAACGCAGTCATGATCTTTTATGTTACAAGCAGCTAAGATGTCTTTAAGATTCTCTGCACAGTATTCCTCCTATAGGAGCTGGTTGACCATAAGGGATTAGATAATTAGAACCCACATTCTTCAGTTTTCCTTATGAAATCATGCCAAACCTTGGTGACAAGAGGAAACCTGATGCTGAAGTAAGGCAAATTGTGATCAGACCATAACTCCAGTTCAAACACTGAGCCAGGAATGACTGCATCAGCCTAAAAGTTCAGGATATAAGCAAATGTCCCTTATTACCTGTAGTACTAGGAGCAACCTGTACAAACCCAAATCCATCTTAAATAACAAGGAATTATTTTTTCTACAAGAAAAACTGTCTTATCATGACTCACTATGTTTAAACCATCCAAAACCTGACAGTTTGAGAGTACCTGCACTGAGCCAATTAAGAAGTCTGTAAACTCCTTTTTAATTAACTTCACATTTCTGGTTGGATTGTAAGTAAGATGAAATCATCTGGTTGTCACAGCTTCTACAACATGTTAAAATGCACTAGACTCCCAAACAGGAGCCAGGTCATTTTTCAAGTGATAATCTGAAACAAAATGTTAACCCCTCCCCCAAGTCTTCACACCTAATTGCCTAGACACTGTGTAATTGAAAACATGATTGGAACTGCAGCTTTCAGATGGGGGCAACAACTGAAATCATTTTATGTTTGAATCATAAATTCTAAGCCAGTAGTTTACAATAAAGTCTGACTGTGCTGTACCTAACATGAATAGGCTTTGCTTTATGATATAGTGCCTTCTATTCAGATACAGGTATATAAATCTTACCTGTTGGCTTTTATTTAACCAAAAGCTTACTTGGTTTCTTTCTTATACAGTGAAAGTCTCTTTCCATAGGAGCTATATCAACAGAGGAGTGTTGTGACATCTTCACAGGGCAAACATAGTTTGTGCCATATAAGGCCATCATGGCTGCCAGTGCTGACTACTTCTTCAATCTATTAAGATTTCCTAATTTTCAACAGGAAAGATGAGGTCCAAATTAATGCCATAGTAGCAAAGCAAAACCCTCACCTAATATCTCAACTAAAATGCAGGAACTTGTCTACCTCCCACCAACAATAGTTACCCTTGGAGGGTGAGTATAACGAGACTGATTACAGCCAAGGATAAAAAGTGTGGATAATTAACAAGTATACAAGTTAAAACAAACCTGCTTGATTCAAAATCAAATGTCAGTAGTATTTAAGAATGCCATGCTAAAGTGTATAGAGGCTAAAGTTTATTAAATTTGCTTATATCAAACTCTGAATCCAGACACCTCTGATACAGACATTTGCAGTAGTCCAGATAGGAAGAGAGTAGGACATGCACTAACATGACTTGGGTGGAAAAACATGCCTGATGAGAGCAGACAAACAAGACGATATGACAACCCATGAAATCTGATCCTTTAATGTCAGTCTGTTCTCAGTAGCCATTCCCACATGATGTGCATTAGATGTTATTTACAGTTTGTCTCCATAATACATAATGCTAGCAGATTGACATGAGCAGTAGAGCCCCTTAAGTGAAGCATGGAGGACCAAACCCATTGTCTTTGAGGTGCTGAGCAAGGGCATAGTTATGGACCCTCCAATAATGGATGAAATCCAAGTCCTTCCAGAGTTTTTTAATAGCTAACACAGACTCTTGAGGGAACAATAAAATAGCTCACAAGCAGAACAGCTAGCAAAGGGGAATAAAAGTTGATTTACAGTGAACAATCACATGTCTCTTGAATTAACACATGAAACAGTATAGCTAAAACATTTAAATATAGCTAAACTGCACTCCCGAACAGATGATCACAACATATCACCAAGAAGCATAATATAAGTGTTTGGCAAGAGGATTTATCCCTGTACCACTAGATAGGCATGTAGTACCACCACTTTCTTCTTCTCTATATATGCTGCCTCACAGATTGCAAAGACTCACAGAAAAGGTAATTGTGTAAAAAATAATACAAAAACAACTTTTTCTATTTCTCCATGCGCCAAGACATAAAAACTAAGCAGAACATCTGTGATAAAGCATGATGATATCCTAAAATGTCAAAAGCAGTAAACATGTAATATTATAGTTAACATTTTGACTTGTGACAAAATGCCACATGAAAATTATTATGCTTCTACTAAATGCAATTAATTAGCAATTGCAGCAGTGATTTCAACCATAGTATCACCACTATTCACAGAACAGCCCCAGAAGTATTCATTACTTACAAGCGTTTATTAGCAAAAGCACCTGCCAAGTAACACGAGTATCATTTCACTACATTATTCACAGCATGAGCCCTATATGATCCCAGGCTCCACAGCAGTCAAATACAACTATAGTAGTTCAGGAGTAGGAATGCAGGCTATTAAAGGATGCAGTGTAGCATATCTAATGAAGCAATATGATAAATCCTCAAAAGCAGACAACTCATTGGAAAGTCTTGGGTTACGTTTCATGAAACAGGCATAGATGAATGATGTGTTAAAGTTAATTCACTCATTTTATGATTACTTACTTAATCTAATTTAAGGTTACTGGAGGACCAGATCCAATCCCAGAAGTCAATGGACACTCCACAGAGGAAATTTTTTCCTGTGCATTGTGGGATGCACATAAGTATTCACTCAACAAGTCTTACAGACAATTTGGACAAATGCCAATTGACTTCTTGCATGTCTTTGCAATGTTGGAGACATCCAGAGCACCCAACAAAAAACCCGCTTAATATAATGATGACATTCAGACTTTGTATAGAAAACAGCCCAATTGTGAGATGACCTGGAGAGGTGACACAGCAATGCTGACCATGTGCTAAAGTGCTACTCCTCACCATAAAGTTCATAATTAGTAGTGAAAAATAACCTGGTCATGGAAGGTAGGCGTATTTAACAATATGAATGCAAGAAAACATCCATTGACCAAAAACGTGCACTGAAATGAAACATTCTACCATTTTTATCCACTACAAGGTCATGTCTGAGCCTTACTAACACTAATGCCGTTCCAGTACTTTAATTACCTAGCTATCTTCTATATATTCTTCTTTGGACAGAAAAATAAAAAAACTATCACTGCTTAGTAATCTGGACTGGGTATTGTGTTTTCTAAATGTGGTAGTTTTTATTTTGTCTTCATTCCTGACAAATTCTTAATATTCTCTATTTGTATTATACTGCCTTCTGAAATCATGGACTTCAGTCAGCTATTTCATATTTTGGTACATGAACAATTGTATCACACTCTCTGTTAAATTCTTTAGTGAGTGACTCATGTTAATGAATCAATACCAGTTATCATGGTTAGGTTAGGGGAGAAATTGCCTAGAAGGATCACTTATAAAGTGAAGGCCCTCTGGGGATCATAGGAAGTTGCTTCTTAACTTTGTGGCATGAGCAGAAAAAGAAGGGAGTGGAATGCTTTATTCAGCACTAAATACCACATAAAAGACATTTTACAATGTCAGCCCAGAGATTCTAATTTAGTCATTAATAAGATATATTATGAGGGAAGTAAGGTTTTGTTAGGGGTCAAGACATTGTAAAATGGCCTATGGGTGAGGATTATACTAAAAGGGGATCATCAGAGCAGGTAAAGCTGAGTAGGGAGCATGACATAGCTGCCCATTGGTGCTGACATTATTCTTAATAGTGAGGAAGAAAGTAGCACAAAGAATTTGGAAGCATTTGCGATATTAAGGGAAGAAGAACAGATATGTTTAAACATATTTGCTGAAAACTACATGGTGTTGCTAGGGGATATATAGAAGACACTGATGGGAGTACTTGGAATTTTTTTGAAGTTTGAGAAAAGTTAGGTTTTCAGTTTTATCTGAAGAAATCTGTGATAATCATGGTTGGAAAAAGGGATATTGAAGATGCGTGGTTGATGTGTTCAAAAGGAAATTAGTGGTATCTGGGTATTAGAGTATACAAAATAGTCAGGGAGAATGAAGAAAATAACTCAGCTGAGTTAAAAGAAAAGGTAGCTGATGTATAGGCTAGATATTCAGGGAAGGTTAGTTGTTTAGGAGAGAGGATATCAAGGGTTAGGAGGTTGTTCTCAGTCTTTAATGTAGTGAGGCATGTAGAGCATGCTCCTTAGAAGGCAGTGACTTCAGAGACACAAATACTAAGTGAGAACTAAATCTGGAAGGGAAAGAGGGGCAATTTACTAACAGAATGATGTGACGAGAAGAAATTTATGGCAGATGGAGATGTCAGAATTGAAGTGCTATGCTGCATCTTTTGAAAGGGCACAGGGATGATAGGGTATGGAATACATTTGGTTATGATAGGTGGAATGTGAGGTGAAGATGATGAAAGAAGTCCTAGTAGGGATGGAAGAGTTAGAAATGAATATGAATAAAGAGTTATATACAAGACTGGAGAGACAGTAATAATGAGCACCATTAGTCTGCAAAATATTGGGAGCACATTTCAGAGAAGTATGATAAAGACAGTTTGGGGAAAATACTGGGTTGGATTAGAGGGGAATTATGGTATGCAAAGGACTAGAATGAAGATGTGGAACAGGATATTTACCAGGATATGCAAGTTCTGAAAGAGAGGTGTAGGTTAAATGAATGAGACAAGCAAGTTAACAGAGTGATTTTAAAGCATTTTGAGACAATGAGGAAGCATGCAAGGTATGATGATGGAGCAGAAGTTGTATTTGCATCAATAGGCAGGACTGATTCTAGCAATGAAAGGTTAAACATGGGGGAATTTATTGATATTTAGCTTAGAAGGAGGCAGGGAACAAGATTATGAAATTGTAGAAGAGGTGGACCAAGAAGATTGAGGACTGAACTCTGAATGAGATGTTGCTGGAAGTTTGACAGGTGTTGAGGAAGTTAAAGAAAATGTGAGAAGTTTACTATTTGCAAATAAGGTTGCTGCACCCCCTTGCAAAAATAAGAAAATTGGTGGAAGACATCTGACTTTTGAAAATTTGGTAAGGAAGAGGCAGAATGCTTTTAAATGTAGCGGGGTTATAAAGTGAGTGCATTATGGAAAATGATGATGGACAAATAGTCAATAGCATGTGGTAAATAGGATGACAATCATTATTCTGGCTATTCCATATAGAGGGACGCATAAATTGGATAAGGTAGAAAGGGAGAGTGTGAAAATCACAATAGGTTGACTGAAAAGCGTGATTGCAAAGGACTGAAAATGGGGTGAACAGAATGGGATAAAGGGAGGGGATATTTGAAATTGGGTTTAGAAGAATAATTGAGGTGTGATGGAAAATGCGGGAAAGACTAGGGAGAAAGATAGGGTTATGTGCTGCGTGGAGAAAGAAGAGAGGCAGAAAGGGATGGGGTGAAGCAGAAAGAAGTTTTATTGATTTTTGATTAAGAAGAGGGAACAAGAATCTAAGAAATGAAGTGACAGAAGGAAGATAATCTATCATGATCAGGTTGTTTAAGGGTAGAGTAGTAAGGGATATGAGAGTGATGGTGAGAGAGTGACAATAAGGGATACATTGTATAGTCATTGCTTTGTTCGATGTACTATAGATATTAGGCATAGGAGACTTCCCTGTATATAGGATCACACAGTGGGGGTAGATTACATGACTTTGCAGGCACATGTAGTGTATGGAGTTAGCTGGCAAAGAGGGAGAGATTTAAGGGATTAGAGAAGTTGGGAACAACAAAATAGGATTGGCACAATAATCAAGGAAAAAGCCAAAGAAGTGATAAGAAGTGTATGTGACAGGAGCTTGGGGATTGTGAATATCTGATCTTATCAAATGAGAGTTGTATATGCATTTAAGTAAAGAGAAGAATATACTTTCTCTCTCTTTATCTCTCTTTCTCTCTATATATATATCTATATGGGTCTACTTAATTTGCCCTAACTTCCAATTGACTGACACCCATTTGACTGAGACCAAATGACTTGACACTTCATTTGACTGACAAGTATTATTGGCAGTCTGCAGAGCACTGTAAAGCAAGTAAATTGAATATGTCCCCTTCCCTACTGTAGTGCAACTCTGGAGTTAGAATATATAGTGAGGGGGTGTGTGGGGGCACAGCCACCCACAATGGGGGGTGTGGGGGGTGAAGCCCCCCACTTACTTTTGATTTACTAAGCAATATTAAAGCAAAACCAAACAATATAATATGAAATTAAGTGAGGGGCATCACCCCCCAAACCCCCCAGCTCTATATTCTAACTCCAGGGTCGCACTACAGTGGGGAAGGGGACATAGTCCATTTACTTGCCTTACAGTGCTCTGGAGACTGCCAATAATACTTGTCAGTCAAATGAAGTGTCAGTCAAATTAAATTTCAGTCAAATGGGGTCAGTCAAATGGGTGTCAGTGAATTGGAAGTTAGGGCAAATGAAGTAGACCCATAGATATATATATATATATATATATATATATATATATATATATATATATATATATATATATATATATATATATATATATATATATATATATATATATATATATATATGTATATGTATATATATATATATATATATATATATATATATATATATATATATATATATATATATACATACATGCATATATAATAAATAGAATGCCTACAGCTTTTTGAAAAAATATCTTGCACCTTAAAATCAAGCATATACCATTGTATCAGTTCCATCATCTAGATATTTCAATAAAAGTAAAACAAGTGTACTACTACTATATAACCCCAATTAGTAGCAACAGCCTTCTCAATATTATTGACAGTATAATAATTTTTCCCATCATGTTGAATGTTACATTTCCAATATCATGATAGAGAAATCCAGTATGTGACAATGCACATAACATGAAATGTGACATATTTTATTAGAACATAGGTACAAAATATTGATGAGAGCTCTGTCCACACACTCATCCATTTACTTGCTTGAACAGGCACTGATACTTCTTCAAGTACGCAAAATATAGTTCTGCCAATGTGTTTATATTTTCTTCCAACATTTAAAAATATAGTGCCTAATAATACAGAAAGAGGAATTCTTATCCAGGTAGATATCCTGTTTAGTTCAACACCAGAGGGAGAAATCTGCAGTAACCAGTAATAGACAGCAATGTCAGCTTGAAGGAATATATAAAAAGAAGAGTATAGTTTTGCTTAGGAATTGTCACATACTGATGGTGTGTGTTTTTGTTCCTCATTTACTTTTGGTTGCTATAGTTTAAGAACTTGTTTAGAGAGTCCCCTGGATTCACTAATCTTCCATGCAGGACTAGGCTAGTCCTGCACAGAAGCAGCTGTTTAGGAGGAGGATGGCAGTGTGCCAAGCATATTAATGAAGGCATGCTGCCTGACCTCCTAATCCTACATGCAGCATGGACAAGTGCAGGGGGTGTCTAAGAGCAGAGCTCTTAGAATAAACATGCCCTTGCAAAGTAGAACAGCAGAAACTATAAATAAACGAGCAAGACCACTCATAGGTGTCTGCATATCCCCACCAACAGTCCCCCATGTGTACAGCAGCAAAAGGGCATAAAAATAAAAAGAAGTAACCCCTGTATCTATCTCTAAAACTCTGAGTACAGCTAATTGTAGGTGCGAGGGTGTGCCCATTGCTTAGCTATGGTTAAAGCAGCTTAAAAGGCTGAAGAGGATAACAAGGAAGATGTATGCAAATGAAACAGCACAGCAATAGCGTAGTGGTCAGAGCATCTGCCTAATGAGCAAGCATTCCCAGTTCGAGTTCCACTGCAGCACATACCATTTTCCACGTGAAATCTGTATACAAACATATATTAACATTTTATTGCTGTATAACCTACTAAATGACATTTAAATGTGAACTGGAGTACTCCATTAAATGCACATATGAAGATTCAGTACCATAATGAATAAGTCAGCAGTAAGCAGGCATAAGCACAGATAAGCAGTAGTAAGCATATGTAAGCACTAGTGAGTGTGTGCAAGTGCATGTGGGTGGGGTAAAGCAACACTGACACAGATTAAGCAAAGGAGAAGCTAACTATGTATAAGACACTGTGACCGGAAGTCAGCAGTGCTTACCTCTGCGCAAACCCACTAACAACCGCTTGGAAGTGCCTTAAGCACACCGGATACAACAGCCAGTGTTCTGCCCAGCAACAAAAACAAACAGCCTCTGCAAGGCCGGCACCCAGGACCATGCACACCATACACAAAACAAGTTACCACTAAGCCATGTCATATATGCAGAAGTTGTATGTTGTCAGAAACATAACCCCAGCCAAGTCATGCAACAGTACAGAGAATGTATATGTACAGCTAGATGGGTGTGTGTCTGCAAATATATCACTAACTAAACAGATACAACATATCTATAGATGTAGTCACATATATATACATATATATAAATATCCAGAGATATACACATATAAATGCAAATATATGAAAATATATACATGCAAATACTGACAATTACACATATATATGTCAACATCTATATGTCCACATATACAAATCAAGTGACATATGTATGCAGATATATTCCGACATACTTAGACTTATGTAAGCAAATATATATACCCACAGAAGTATATATGGCCAGACATCTGTAGATACCAATGGTAGATGAAAAGAAAAATATATGTCCATATGCTCCGTCAATGGGCCTGAGAAGCTTCAAATAATACATGTCACGTAATAGGTTCATAGGTTCATAGGTTCATACTAGGCTATCTGCCCAAGGGCATTTATAAGCCTAGCCCATAGTTATGTGGCTTTCGCCACCCCTTTAGTTTGAAGAAAACTATGCCTATTATTTTGCTGTGCCTCTGTCAAGCAGTGACACTGAAGTAATCCCTGGGGTATATCTGCGATCTCCCATCTATTGGTCAAGATTCCTCTTGAACAAGGCCAGCGAGGTGCTCTGCCTCACATGTACCGGGATTTTGTTCCACATCATAGGGATTCTCTGGGTAATGAATCTGTCCCTCCAGCACGTTCTATTAATAACCGTGTCAAGGTTTAAGTCTCCCGCCCTTGTGGTTCTGAGGGATCTAGATTTTTTGAGGTGAAGCATATTCATCAAATCTGGGTTTGACATGGCCTTATATGTCAGGCACAGGTCACCTCTGAGCAAGCGGTATGCGACTGAATAGAGCTGGAGTTCTTTCAGTCAGGCAGCATAAGACATATTTTGAGACCCTTTATCCTTTTGGTGAGGAACTTTTGGGGCCTTTCCAGCTGCTGCAGGTGTCGGGTCAGATACATTCCAAATGGGGCATTGTACTCAATCATAGGTCTAATGAGTGATGAGTACAGGGGGATGATGACCTCCCTAGATCTAGATGTGAATCCCTTCATGATCAGGTGGGCAATGTAGAAGGTTTTCCTAACTACTTTGGCAACATGAGTGTCAAACGAAAGGTTACTGTCAACCTGGGTCCCCAGATCCCTGATGACTTCTTCTGTGCTCAGTGGATTGCCACCTATATGGTAGCTAGGGGTAACCTTGTTTTTCCCGAAGGGTATGACTATGCATTTCTTGGCGTTTAACTTTAGGCCATGGCTCTGGCACCAGTTATCCATTTCTGTGAGGCCCTTCTGAAGGATATCTGTGTCAGATGTGTTTTCGACTATGGCGCCCAGTTTGCAGTCATCTGCAAACTTTGTCAGCCATAACCCTCTTGTGTTTGCTTGTACTTCAGAAAAGTAGATGCCGAACAAGAGTGGTCCCAGGACTGAGCCCTGTGGGACACCACTTGTGACAGGCTTTGAGTCTGACATGGCGCCAGCAACTCTGACCCTGTGGGTTCTGTCAATTAGCCAGTTTGCAACCCATCTTGTGATGTATGGGTTTACATTCAAGCTGATGAGTTTTTCAATGATACCTGAGTGGGGTATTGTGTCGAAAGCCTTTGCCAGGTCGAGGTAGGCTGTATGGACTGCCTTGCCCTCATCAATGGCCTTGGTGACTGTTTCGAAAAAGTCAACCAAGTTTAAAAGGCATGATCTGCCTTTGACAAAGCCAAACTGGGTTGGATCCAAAGTCTGCAAGTTCCTTATGTCTTTATTTATGAGTTTATTTATGAGAATTTGCATACCCCGGTGAGCCATCCGCCCTGCAATACACTGCCAAGCTCATAGTATTGTATGCCTGTCATTGAACTAGGGAATTAAATCATCCCTCTGTTATGCATCACATGTCGTCATCACATACCCCTCGCCCCCACCCACTAGGTGGGCCAATCAGTACAGGCCCATCCAACCCAGGCTACCCCCAACCCATACATGCAAAACCCACAGCTCTGCTTCTCCCCACCTGCAGCGCACACAAAGCCACCACTCCTACCTTGGTTACCTACCCATAGCTACCATACCACCACACATTACCCCCCCCCACAGGACCCATCCCGTATGATGTCCCGACCCAAGTATCCTAGGTTTGGCACACGCCGGAGACCATGCACATAGCCAGGGGTACCTATGTAACCCTGGGTGTAGACTAATGTTGAATACCCAATGTTTGGGTTGCCCCACATGGGACACGTATTCCTGGTACTAACAATAGATGTCACGTGTAACTCTGTGTACAGCAATAGATGTAGTGGTAGGTATCGCAAAGCATACGTGGCACACAAGGTTGGCCAGTATGCACACAAAACACAGTATCCAACAATACCAGTCAACATTACCAGATATGTAACTAACGATCTGCAGGTATATGTGTTAGTATAAATACCCATAACTAAATAGATATATACCTCCCCCTGTCTGTAGTGCATATGTATACATACATACATACATACATAGACATATAAAGAAATACCCACATACATATAAATACATATGCAGACACCCATACATCCACATGTCATCAGATATATATATACAGCAATATGTGTGTATATATATATATATATATATATATATATATATATATATATATATACACACAGAATATATATATATATATATATATATATATATATATATATATATATATATATATATATACATGTGTGTGTGTGTGTGTGTGTGTGTGTGTGTGTGTGTGTGTAGATATACACAGATATATAGCTATGATATGATACAGCACTTAAGAATAACAAATGTTCACAGGCCATGTCAATGAAGGTGAGGCACCCCAGCAAGAAACGTGTAACACATACCATGACCCCCCCCCAGCCGGACAGGGGAAACATACAACCAAACCCACAAACAATGTAAATGATCCACTGCTCCCCAGACCACAGGCAGGATACAATGGGGGGGGCACAGTGGACCCAAGAAGTCTAATCTTGGAACAGAGACAAGCGCGTCCCTTGTGCAACACCCCAAAAATGTCTTGTTATAGGAGGAAGCCCATGCGATGACTTATCAAGGCAGGGCATGTACATACCTGGGTTACAAGGGTGGGAAAGCCTTAAGACCCATGGATCGAGACAACGTACGAGATGGGTCCCGTGAAGTGGAGAGTGGGCAGTGTGTAGTGGTGTGTTCAGACCCGACCTGCACCCAGAGTAAGGATGAGCACTGTAGAGGAGGTGCGGGTGGGGGAACTATAGGTATGTAATTATGGGTCTAGGCATGTAGGTGTTTGCTGGAGTGGGTCTATGCGGACCACCCCAGGGATGTAAGCAATAGTGTTCATTGGGCAGAGCTGCCGCCTAATGGCCAGACACTCCCACTATGAGTCCCACTGCAGCACAGTCTATTTTACATGGCAGAGAACAGTATACCCATAACTACATGGAGATATACCACTCCCTCTCTGCGGTACAAATGTTTACATACATAGACAGACATATATATATATATATATATATATATAAATACCCACATATAGATATATACATCTGCAGACACCCATACATCCATATCTCATCAGATATATATGTACAGCAATATATATATTATATATATATATATATATATATATATATATATATATATATATATATATATATATATATATATATATATATATATATATATATATATATATATATATATATATATATATATATATATATATACATATATATATACATATATATATATATGTGTGTGTAAATATACCCATATCTATAACTAGAATATGATACAGCAGTTAAGAATTACATATGTTCACAGGACGTGACAATAGGGGTGAGGGGCCCAATCAATAAACGTGTAATACATAACATCACCCCCCCCCCAGCTAGCCAGGTGAAACATACAAACACACAATAAAAGTAAACAAACCACTTCTTCTCAGACTACAGGCAGGATACTACCAGTGGGAGAGACCCACCAAGTCTAATCTTGAAACAAAGACAAGAATGTCCCTTGTGGGACAAGCCATAAATCTAATGGCTATTCAGGCTTCCAGACATTACACAGATAACTTACGGCAGGGCATGCATGTTCCTAGACTACAAGGTTGGGGAAGCCTGATGACCCATGGGGTGAGACAATGTATGTGATGGGTCCAGAGAAGTGGAGAGTTGGCAGTGTGTAGTGGTGTGTTTAGACCCAGCAAAAAACATACAAAACCCAGTAATGCTATTCAGCAACACACCAACAGTCAGATTCCACCAACGTTCTTTTATTTAACGATCTGGTACCTCGGCCATTCGCCTTCAAGACCCAACCTGCACTCGAAGTAAGGAAGACTGCTGAAGAGGAAGTGTGGTCTGGGAACTATCGGTATGACATTATGGGCCTAGCTGTGCAGGTGTTGGCTGGAGCGATTCTACATGGACCCCCCCCCCCGGGATGTAAGCAATAGTGTGCATTGGGCAGAGCCGACACCTAATGAGCGGCCATGCCCGGTACGAGTCCCACTGCAGTAAAGTCTAGTTTACATGGCAAAGGACGGTATAACCAGATGTGTTGTTGCAAACCCACTAAATGACACCAAATAACACATGGTCGCAACATCCCACTGTAGGCATGCAAGCCAAACTAATTCTCATCACAAGGTATGATTGCTGTCCAGACCTCTCAACTGTCCCCGGTCTTCAGGGACGTCCCTGATATAGACTCCGATTGTAGGTCTGTCCCTCTTAATCCCTCTTAAAACTGGTGACTGCTGAAGAAAAGGTGGTGAGTTGCCCTTAATAAATAATGATAGTAATCCAGAGTTATAGACATTTTACGTCAGAATATATATATTACACCACAGTCTCTTAATCTGCAAATGGTTAACGCTAATAGTACAAATATTTAAAGATTGTCCCTGATTGTCCCTGATTATTTGAGAATTTGTCCCTGAGTCTGTTGAGATTTGTTTCTGATCAGTTGAGAGCTATGTTGCTGTCCTCACCCCCACCTAGGGGTGTGATTGTCCAGACCTACCCCCAAATGCAAGGTATATACACAGCTGTCACTGTAGAAGAAATGGCCAACTGTGGACCTTCCCATCAGCCATCCTGCACATCCTTGGACATGTCCCCACTATTAGCCCCTCTGTGTGGCCCAATAACACCACTTACCTATTGACCCCTGTTGCATCTGTAGTAATGTTCACAGTCACAGGTAAGTGACACCCTCCACACAACTACATTGGCAGAATCTGGAACCCCCAACCCAGGCATATTACCGCAGCTGTCCCAGACTACCATGTAAATAACAAATGAAGGGAAAACCCAAGCACACTGGGATCACCACCTTGTGAAGTCCACCAACCCCCAACACTCCAGACCCCTACACCAACTACTGACACCTCCTGTCCTGCCTTGCATACATATCCCAACACCCTGCAAACCTACATGACCACTCTCCCACCAATCAGTCAAACGGCCTACTATACAATTAAAATCTCCCCCCCTCCACCTACCCCCCTGCACCTTCACTATTCACATCTACTCTACAACACAGGTATGGCATAACTACACCTAAACCAAATACCTGTAGTGTGTAGCCTAACCAGAAATGCTAAACTGGAATTCCACTTAACCTTACACTGACCTTCGTGAACAGTCATACCTGACATGTACACCCGATGTTAGCATGTATAATAATGGCATGTACATGAAGTAGCACAGGGGTATGTGGCAGCAAGCAGGAGTATGCCTGTGTGGTCAGCGGTAAGCAATGCCCACACTGGTTAAGCAATGTGGAGGCCAACCCAGGGTAAGACGCCATAACCAGAGGTCAGCAAGTCCGAGTCTAGTAAACATCAGTGCATCCCCGCCTACACTTCCCCTGCAGTGCCTTAGGCACACTGTAGCCCACAGCCCTCATCGTGGCCAGTAACAACATAATAAGCACTCCCAGGTCCCCCCCCCCCGCACACTATATTCCAAGTGAGTTACCACGGAGGCATGGCAGATATACAATCAGCTGCTGTTATCACAAACATATCATCCGGCACAGTCAGTCAACAGTATAGGAAATGTATGTAAGTATGTACATTAATACCAGCAAACATGTGCACAGTGCTCAGTCACAGTATTCCTAGCAGTCTACGAGTACCAATGAACAGTGCCTGTCCACGCATACTGTGTGAACAGTAGTGTCATATAATACTGAAGACAGGAATGGAAAACGGGCCAGGGCGTGGGTGTGTGTTTCATCTGCAGAAGCAGGAGATGAAGCTGCTCAGGTATGTGAGCAAACCACTGCATCTGAAAACCCTGGCAGGATGCTACCAGTGGGAGAAACAGTGTAGACCAGCAAAGTGTACTCATGACACAACAACAGGTCCGTCCCTGCTGGGATGTACCGGAGGTTATGGGTCACAATAATGTTCCCACCAGTATCGGAAGTGGATGAAGGGAAAGCTCGAATGTATGTGGACTAAACTGATGAAGAGCTTGCAGAAGGTTGCATTGAGGCAGTAATATGGAGGAATACCGAGACGTGCAGAGAGGGAAATGTGTGGAGGTGTGGTTGGCAGGGCTAGCAACTGCAGATTGTATGGATGCTAAGTACTTGGAGCTCGGGGGCCAAGGAAAGTAAGCATGGGTATGACATTAATGTAGGAATATGCAAGTTACGCAGAGCTGCAATAGTGTAGTGTGAAGAGCATATGCCTATCATGCACACATTCCTTTTCCCATGTGAAATCGGTATAACATAATCGTTTTGTTGTATAACCTACTAAATGACATTTACACTTGAACAGGAGTACGGAACTACACATAGCCCACTCACTATTCACAGGACATGAGATGACACACAGATATGTATACACAGACAACCTGTAATGGTGTATTGTACAATAATGTATGCCATTACTGACAACACATAGATCTGCACTTATGTAATCAGTGAGGAATGCAAGGCCCACACCAAAAAGTAGATGCAGACAGTGCGGATATATAACATATTATGCTGTCCAGGACAGGCCCATCAATTCACACTACTGTGACCAAAGGATTTGCCATCAAGATAGGTAACAATAAACAATAACTGATGTAGGTCAGCAGCCGCCAGTTACACCCTGTAGTCAAGGCCTAGGGGACAATTATTACCTGTGATAATGTCTGTGTATCTGTCACATGTATGGACCCTGACCAACAAATGTCATAGGTGTCCACGATATGACTGGGATGATAGCAAGAATGCCAGCAGTATATTATGATAGGCCATTACCGAACAACCCCTAACTGTATCACAGCAGGACAAAGCCAGCCATATATGTGGAGGACAGAGGCAGGAACACAGTGCCATATCCAAAATATTGCAGTTACACACCCTGCACATTGCTGGTGTTACAGGATTTGATGCAACATACTCTTATGCAGGAATAACACATCGGGAACAGAACTGGAAGTAGCCATGTACTGATAGCACGCAACAGACAGATTGCTGGGGATATATCTAGGACAAGCCTTGTGTGGTGCACAGGCAAAAATAAACAGATAATCCACTGGCCATCATGTGGATAGGCCCACTGTTGAGAGCTATGCAGACAGGCTGCATTCCATCCTAAACTACTATGTACACACAAACACTGCAAGACCAGCAATATACAAAGCACAGAACAACACCACTCACTCTGTCTGTAGGTCTGGAACAGCCAAAGAATGTGTAGTTGCCCTATATCTGCAAGCCCCGCTGTAGTAGGTACTGCAACATGCTGTCTGTAACACTGCTGCCAACATATAGGAAGGATGTCCTCCACACTGGAAAGGTGAAGGGACAATGCCCACATGAGTAAGCATTTTGTAGTACTGGGTTGTCATGATGTTAGTTAACAGAATCACTATACAGCAGGCTGCACACAGTCAGCAACTGTTGCACACTGATTGGTGCAGAGCCCATCACCTGATCATGTGCATCACCTACAAAAGCCATGTTGTGATCTATTCAAACCATAAGAGAAAGGAAGAGGAAACCAACCAAATAAAACAGGATATTGAAAACATACGTATACCACAGAACTTACACAGTGGGGAACACAGTACTACAGGCCACAACCGGGAAGGCATCACATCTGTCCAAACACTACAAGGTATGTCAAACAACTGTATGTAATTTAATGTAGGATATGGTATAGATTAATAGGATGTATGTTGTAGACTGTTTGATATGTGCCATCTGTAGTTGTCCCTATAATGATGTCCCGCTGAACAACTGCTCTGGACAATACTGTCTGTCCCTGTAAGCAGTAGGACATACCTGCCAATTGTGCAGATCAGCAATGAATGACAAAAATGTCAGCCATAATATCTGTGTATGTTATGTTAGTGTGGAAAATTGCTGTTGGTGGATGTCCTGCCACCATGATAGACACGTGTGTCAGTGCAAAGCATTGCAGGACAGTCATGTGAATGTGTAATGTAGCATGCACAAATGCCATAGGTGTGTAATAGGCATGCTAGCAATCTCACACCATAGTTACCACCCTAATGTTAGGCTGTGTTCACATGTGGCACCTGTCTGTGTTGCAGCAAGGCAGAACAGTGCAGCTGTGAATGAAAGATGGTTACAGAATGCAGATCCGATGTCTGTATACACTCCACATATCTGTGTGATACGGATTGTGATGTGTATGTGTACAGATACAGTCATAAGACATAGGTATATCAACAATGTACAACATATATCTACACATATATGTACATAGATGTATATTCATACACATATAGATAGTGGCACTGCCAATGGCATGTGGGTGCAATAGTCTGTAACAGGCCAACAAAGATGTGTCCGCACAGGGAGCATGGCTACAAACACATAGCACAAAGCGTGGCACTTTCAAATAGCACAAAGCTCAGTACAATAGAACATATGTCCCAATGGTACCAGCAGCTGACATATTTGCAGTCTGTGAACATGTTGTTGTAGCTGATATGGTGGGGGAGACATATATGTGTATTAAGAACTATGGTAACCCTGCTGCATGAGTGGTTCATACCTGTTCCCATCTTTATGTCTTCAAGGAATCATGTTGCATTGTTGCCTTCCCGTGTACAGCGCTGCAGAAATGGCTATCATCATCGACCACCTGGTACAGCACTATGTACTTCTTTTTGGCTGGACAGCCCATGACCAGCAGGAGAGGACCGCCATGTGGAATGAGCTAGTCCACAGGGTCAATGATGTTGGACTGCAGAACTGCAGCTATGAGCAGGTCCAGCATCATTGCACTGACCTACTTCACCATGTACCTCAGCGTGCAGCTGCCGTAAGGGGGACCACCTCACAATGGGGGGGCAACCCGCCCATCCACCCCTCACCTGTGTGGAGGAGCTTCTCAGCAGCCTAGTGGCACCTGTCTGCCCGCAACACCAACAACTGGCAGGGCACATCCTGGAGGCGGGTGCCAATGATGCACCAGCTAAGGCACGTGCAGGTATGGCCCCAGGTCAAATTGGTACACCACTTGTGTGTATGCATCTGCAGCTGTACAGGTACATCATGCAGAACTGAGATGTCATATACTTTGCTTGCTGCTGTGTAGTTATAATAAACAGTTGTGTAGAAGCTGTCATATTCTGTAAGTCTACTGTTGATGTAATGTAATGATGAACTCACCTGTTATGAATGCCATAGCAGTGGCCACTGACATCAGCTTTCTCACACTCCTATGTAGGTCCTTCCAGGTTACAACCACAGCAGTACCCCATAACCGATGAGTATGGTTCGTGTTCATGTATGATGATTAACTGGGCATGTAATAGCTATGGCCTATCCCCCATGCACACGTCTAACACACCCACCCATACTGCATGCTGTGCACATTCACGTTTTGTTATTGAGAAATGCACTGCATCACAGTAGAGACCATGCTGTGGTATCAGAAGGGTACAACAGACACATGCAAGATAACTAACATCCTGTCAATGTGCAATGTGTCCACAGGGATGTGACATGTGGCAGGACACATGGCCTACAGTAGGGACATGTGTGACTCAACACCACCATGGCTGCAGCTGCACACGAGCAGCTTAAGTAAACATTGTAGACATAACCCTGACCCCACAGCACTCATCACAGCAGTGTGTGCACTCCAAGGGACGTGCACATGCATAGACCTTGCAACCATGTAGAGGTCTGGGACATGTGTAGGGCACCCCTCACAGTCATGGTAAGGTCCGCTGGTTGTCAGTGTAATAGTCATGTACTGGTCATACATGCACTGCTGATGTTGTGATCTGTAACGCAGACTTCAGGCATCCACAACTGATAGCTGTTCACATACCATACCAGGCATGTGTTGCTTCAACACACAGGGGCTGTGAGCAGTGGAGCTGACATAACCAACACAGTACTACAGATGCATCAATGGTGTCTACACCTGTGAGGTATGGTGCACAGTATTAGGCAGGGTGCGGAACAGGCCACAGTAACACATTGTACATGGGTGCAGTGTTAACATGGGGAGAGGCCATCACCTACCAACAAAGCCCATGCCTCACACACATGTATACTGCCACTAGCATGATGTCACTGTAGTTGCATTGCATGCTGTTGAGCTCCATGTGTAATGCATGTTGACAGAAGGGTAATGGGAGAATTGTGTGTACAAATGTTGTGCAACTCCACATGTAGGAGTGTGGGGTGTGTGTGTGTGTGTGTGACCCGGTTGTGTTCGTAGGTGCAATCTAGTGGAGTGTGGATGATGCAAGTCATATGTGTGTGTGTGTGTCCATGTATGCACAGGTGATAGTGGGATTGACCACATGGTGGTACTTCCCCTTGGGATTGTGCCGTACATGGAGGGAGACATGGAACACCAGGACAACCTGTCAGGTATGTGAACACAGGACAGCTGATAGCATAACAAGGGCTGTAGCATGGAGCATGCATTGCAAGGTGCAGGATATACCAGGTATACACATCATATTGCCAGCAGCAGATAGGTAACTGGCTACCCACATATGCAGCACTACAAATGCAATGGGGAATCACCTCAGCACATCAGTGACTGTATCCAGGTAGTACTGTTGTCCATATGATGGGTTGCTTGTGCAGCAGATGTGGCATGGACTGAGCAAGCCTATAGTATGAGGGTCTGGTGTGTGACATATGTAGTGACTGTAGCAGCCCCAACCATATAGGGGCATAGTACACCATTACTGCCCATACAAAGTGTAATACAGGGTGACAGCTGTGAGGTCATGTACAACCGACTCCATCCAGGTCAGGGAGGTGATGGAGTAACAGGTCAGGTGTAGTAACCACATGTGTAGGCATGGGGACAGATGATATGTTAATGGGCTGTAGTGATGTGTGTATTAGCAAGTGCCATGCAGGAAGGGGAACATATGTAACTGACTGTGGGACTGTCTGCAAACACAGGGAAGGTGAAGTTGTAAGGTGGCTGTCAGTGTGAGTGTGTGTGAGTGTGTGCATTGTTATGCACTGCTGTACAGGTCTTAACATGTGTATTTATTTCCCTCACAGGTGGTGAGTTGGGTCAGGGTCCCTCCTGCTCGCATACTGAGGTAGGTGTCCCTACAGACACCGATGATGATGAAGGTACAGATGAGACACAGGTGGGGTTGTCAGAGGCTGATACTGCGCCAACATGTATCATCACCCTCCAAGCCACCCCAAGCCCACACACAGTTACAGTGCCCCTACAAACCCCATCACACGTGGTCATAGCAGAGGGACAGTTGATGCTTGGTGGCAATGGCCAGGAAAGTTTGGTGTCCATGCTAACTGTGTTGGGTCACAGTCGGCATAGCCAGATGTCTGAAAGGCCACCACATCGGCAGATGTACCGTGGTGCTCGTGGGAGGACCGCAGGTCATCCTGCCCCTGGCAGAGGCACCATAACATGTACCACCAGGAGCATGTTTCAGGCTGTAATGGAGGCACAGGCATGTGTGAAAATGCACTCCAGATAGGTCCTGAGGCTGCAGAGGTCTGCTTTCACAGCTGTAAGTGGCAACCTCCATGAAATTGCTGTTGCCTTCTGAGAATATACTGAGGACATGGATAGATGGCGGGGTGAGATGGTTGGCCTCCTTGACCGTGGTATGTCTGTGCTAGAACATGTGGTGGGAGTGGTGCGACGTCCACATGGAAGTAGGCCAGAGACACAAGCAGCTGACAGTCAAAGTGGCCGTAGTGACAGTACCAACCCCAGAACACCACAGGGGCTGCTGTCCACACCACACCACAGCAGGTCATGTGCACATGGCCCTGGCCAGGCCCAGGTGGGACATGGTTCCAGCGGACGTATGTCATCATCAGGGGAGAGTAGCACCTCAAGGTCTGTGCCTGCACATGCCCATGGAACCCCTGGCAGGCAAAGTCGGCATGTCCGTGGCCAGAAGCACTGAATTGCACACCCTGCCAGGTATGGTCTGTGGGGCAGCCACATGGCAGAACTGTGTGCATGCATACCCACACACTATGCAACCACACCTAGGCCGTCCCCATACCGGCACACACCACATCACCATGCCCCAATTAAGGAACCACACCCCTCACCCACACAATTGATGACACATGTTTGGACCACCCTCAGCTTCTGGCACACCTGCACCACAACCTGTGGATATGATTATATCTGTGCCACATCTCTGCCATCCCTAACATCGATACAGTAACAGGCTAACAAGGTTCTGAAGCACACGGTGACTGTGATAGAGTGCCGCAATGCACTGCAGTGTAGAATGTAGTCAGGGGTAATGTGTACTGCCTACATGTCAGGTAGTGTAGCCATGCAGCTAGGATGACAGTCAACACACCCTGTGCATATGATGATACCTGTGCCACATCCCTGCACACAGTGACTGTGATAGAGTGCTGCAATGTACTGCAGTGTAGAATGTAGTAAGGGGTAATATGTACTGCATACATGTCAGGTAGTGTAGCCATGCAGCTAGGATGCATCCCAGCTGTTGATAACACCAATTGATATCCCCATACTGTCATCCATTTGTGTTATAGGCATACATGTGTTAGTAGGAGGATGGTCCGCAGTCATATTCCACAGGGGTATGTCAGTGTGGTGACACCATGACCATGACATATGTGGTGTACAGTTGCATACATGCCACAGGTATGTATAACAGCTATTGGCCATGCAAACATGACTGGTGGTCTGCTGGTACAGGTATGATCTGCACCCTAATGTCAACCCATCCACATACACTCACATCCTGACTTGGCGACACTGTGTCTAGACCCCAACCTGAGTAAGTAGTGCTACTGTATTGTGTGGCTGTCATTGCACACACACCATCTTTAGAGTGAGCTGTATACCAGGTCACGTGCTACATGCAGACCATCCACAGACACATACAATATGGTAATGGGGGATGTAATGTATGTATATGGTGAATACATAGTGTGTCATACCATCATATACACATTGGCCAACACACTTAGAGACTTGGTTGTATAGTTGATAACTAACTAGTCCATGTGTCCAATGTGTTACAGGTAGGCTGCACACAACACCTGTGTAACTGGGCCGTATCCTGTTTTCTGTTACCTGTATGGGTGATGGTGACACTGGCCACCTGAGAGTGGTATGTGGGCCATATACCAGGTATTCCATGGTATAAAGACAGTGTATACAGCACCCACATACCCCACTGGGTATTGTACACACTAGAACTCATCTAGATACCCTGACATACCCACTGACACACAGTGGCCACGACGCAAAAACAACCCATTGCATATCACAACAGTGGTACCACAGGGATTTGTATGTGATGCACACGCCACACGCATAGTAGGGTGTTGCCTTGCATTGCCACACCGATGGGCGACAACAACAATATCCGTACTACTGTGTGGCAATGTGTATTGTAAGAGGAGTATGTGGGCTTGGACTGGTGTACCCTACAGATATGCACACATGCACATATACACACACGTGGCAGACCTCAATGGGATTCCCATGCCTACCGACCCATTGGTGCAACACTGTTGTGCTGGTACTGCAAGGCACATGTAGCTGTTAGGGAGTGGAGTGTAACAGGCTGCATGTTACGTTAATGGAGTTGAGAGGCACCACACACTATACGGGTCGTACGAATAGGTATCCCCCCAGCCAAACACGTCTGCCCTGCACTACACTACCAAGTGTTGGCGAACCCATAACCAGGGCCAGTGGCAACATGGGCACATGATGTTACCTGTACTACATCCCACCTGTATGATGTCAGGCTGTTATTGGTAACATATCATGCAGTATGTTCTGGCTCCCATGGGGAATGTATTATGTGGATACTATCAACATTACCAAGCTTCAGATACACAGACACAGATATGCAGATACAGGTATACATGTACATGATGTTTTATATATATATATATATATATATATATATATATATATATATATATATATGTACATATACATGTGATTACACATACACACGCAGTTATATGTACAGTACGAAACATAAGCGGTAAGTGCACACAATATGGAACAGCCACTATGCCTACAGTTGACCCCTGAATGACTGGACACTGTATGTGCCACCCTTACAAATGATAGTCGTTGCCTGTAACATACAGCCACAGAGAGGTCATAGGCGAAACAACACCCACAGGTATGCTGGCATTGTAACCTGTCATCGTGTACTAATAGAGTTGTACATGACATGCCATATAGTTGTTCAGACACTGACAACTATATCAACGGAGTGATGCTACAGTGGACCAGTTACACTCATACAGTAGGTTGGAAAGGTTCACAGCTGTTGCTGTCCAGGACAAGCCATACACATTGTACAATTGGAAAGACACACTGGGCATAGGATACCTAACAATCGACAGTATGTACTCCAGATGTGTAGTTCAGCAGCCTCTATCTACACACTGTACAGACACAGTAAGTGGTATGGACGTCTTATGACCACATGGGTTGTAACTGCTACATAACTTAGCATAACTGACACCATCATGTGCACACCAACACACATAAAAGTTTGTAT
Source organism: Protopterus annectens (assembly GCF_019279795.1). NCBI lineage: Eukaryota > Metazoa > Chordata > Ceratodontiformes > Protopteridae > Protopterus > Protopterus annectens. The sequence continues at coordinate 208,959,666 of NC_056742.1, read as the reverse complement.
GGCAGGGAGCAGTAGTCCTGCAGTACCCAGATCCATGACATAAATGTGTTTATAGGTGAAGTATGTGGTACTGTACATCCAGATACCTTAATGTCACTCAGCCCTGATAACCCCACATTTTGTAGCAGCCTAGGTCTTTTCAGGTGCTCCCCCTGGTCTCAATTATACAGGGCCATATACCACTGTTATATACACTGGGCTCTGCATGAGGCACACATGTATTTGTGTAGGTGGTGCCAACACATATATGGCCCCAGCCACACCATATGTTTGGGGGGTTACAACGGCAGTAGACTGACGGCAGACATGGCAGTGTGTTATACTACCAGCCCACTATGGATCAGCCACCAACATGACATATGTGCACAGCTTGGTATGTAGATGATGGACAGAGGCTGGAATAGAGGCACATATGTGGACAACTATTGCCATACACTACACAAGGTGCAGGTGTTACAGGATAATCCGTAACATACCCTTAGTCAGGGAATTGCTGGTATGGATGGCCATGGATGTAGCCATGTACCGGTAACATGCAACACACACTGCCAGTGTATTATCTGAAACAAGACCTGTGTGGTGGACAGACAAGACATGATAGGCACAGCTCTGGCTGGCATGAGGGTAGGCCCACAGTTGTGTGCTATGCAGACGGACTGCATTCCATGGCAAACTAGTATGTACACCCACACCCTGTAACGCCATTACTGTACAATGCATAACACAACTACACTCGCAGTCTGTCTGTATGTCCTGATCTTTTGATGAATATGTGGCTTCCCTGAGTGTGCCACTTCTCCTGTATGGGGTATTGCTACATGCTGTCGGTAGCACTGCTGCCCACACACGGGATGCATGCCCATCACACAGGAGATGTAATGGGACCACGCACACATGATGAGGGGATCAATGGTAGGTGGTTGCCATGACAGTGCTACATGGGTGTATTATGCATGTGTATTCATATATCTGCCTATCTGGACATGTAAATGTACATAAATTCCCACCGTAGTTCCTGGACATGAAGTGTAGGCCACCCCAGCCCGTATGTTCCCAATGTTGTAGTTGCAGGGGATGTCAGGTATCTCTAACAGGTATACTAGTAGGCTATTGCTACTGTCAATGGGATTGTCTTCACAGACATGGTGTGTGTGGCAGGTCACATCTGCTCATAACATGTGTGCCATTGGTTACTGAACAACATCCAGAGGACATCAGTGTACAGTACTGCTGCTAGCATGTAATGCCACTGTGGACTGCAGCAGAGATATTGGCCATTATATGTGGGGGTCTGACACAGTCTGTACATTCCAGAGGTATACACATATGCCTTTAGTGCTACACATGTGTACCATGCCTCACAATATGGATGTGGATGGCCATGTAGATGGGTGTAACACATGATTACAGGTATATAATGTCCACCATAGTTCATGCATTCACACACCCCTGCCTGGCTTGTAACGGTATGACAGCTGGAACAGGGGTGCCATGGCCACATACTACACAATAGGTATTGACATACATCTGCACTGCATCCCACTGCCCTGTCTGACATACATGACTGTTAGGAAAGGCCCGGCAGCAGGACATCTGGCTAGTATCTGCGCATGACATCCCACTTGGTAGCTACACTCAGCTGATAGGCATGTCACAATGCACTGTGCAGGCTGCAGGCAGACTGGCTCAACACTGGCCTACAGCTCCCAGGGGGGAATTCACATGTACCTGCATGTACAGCAGGCTCCACAGGCATGTCACAGCACAGGGTAGGATATGTCTGTATGACAGTGCATATCCACAACCACTGTGAACACAGCCACAGCCACATATGGTTAGCTAGCATGGTATGACAGTATATGGACTATGTATTTGACACCATCCTCATATGTGCCACTCACAGACTTCCCTACATATACTGGCTTGCTACACAGTTTGGTCTGGTGGGTGTCTGTGTTATGGGATACATGTATTTATGGCCCTGCAAACATGTACACCACTACAGTACCATACAGTGGGGCAGCATGTAACATCTGCAAGTAGGGGAACTAGAACAATGTCATCTACCACAGTCTGTACACAGGCTAAGGTACATATCAACACTACACACACTGCCGACAATCACCATAGGTACACAGACCTCACTACTGTATGAACATCCTCAGAATGTGCAGGTAATGTAATGTAATGTAATGTAACCCCTACTGTACGTAACATGCATAGTGGTCAGATATATCCATGGCTTGTTCTCAGATATGATGCCACAAAGTATGATGTACAGCACATATGCACCACTTCATGCACGGCATATGTACAAAGGTTGACAGAGGTGTGGCTGGGAGCACATACACAGGACCAATATTGACATGCTGCTGTGATAACCACATACATTTACTGGTGTTACAGGATTGTTGCAACATATGTCCTTTGAGGGATATGATGTCAGTGACTACCACAGCTTTCTCCATCTACTGACTGCAATCCTCACACTACCTTCAGCAGTTGACAGCCAAATGCTCTGCAGGTGGCACATGCAGCCATGGACACAACAGTGTCCAGGCTCCAGATGACCCAGCAGATGGTGATTCCCCATCAACATGGAACTGACATGGCAGGTATTGAGACATGTAAATCAGCCATATCCACACAAACACTGTGAAAGCAACATTACTCCAAATGCGGTATAGTGGCACCTGCAGGCTGTAGTCAGGTCAGGCACATCCACCTCCCATTTGATGCACTGTTTCCATAGTGTATGTTGTTATAGGTACAGCGTAATCCATCTGGGATGCTGTTTGGCACACACCAGATCTAGTTCCTGCTCACAGTGGGTGACAAGGGCAAATGCCACCATGATGTTCCTGGGTGTTGGAGTGTGTTTCCATACAATTGGCGATGGGGATGTTACCACAGCTGTTTCACATGCATTCAGCTAGGGGAGGGCTGCAATTTGTGCAGAGGCTATCATGAGGCTGATCATGAGCACTACCTACATTACACATGCTGCTGCCTAAGCAAGGCAGGTCTAGGCTGCCACGTCCACCTGAGAGGGGGTGGGGGATGCAGTCAGAGGCTAATATGTGTCAGGGAGGGGTGGGAGGGTAGAACTGAGGAATGGTTGTGTCACACACCTAGCAGCACAGGGTATCAAACCCCTGACGACTATGTAGTGCTAGCACAGTCTGCTGCAATTATTGGATGCACCACATGGGTTACCTGTTGTGGAGCACTCAGAACATATATATGATGGGGAGTGACATCTGCAACAGGGATACAGTACTGTATGGTAGGTGACATACACATGCCTGTCGGTATGAACATGTGACATCATCAACACAGTTGCACTCTCACAAGGACACACGCATTGATACACGTGGAAAGACCAGGTGTACAACTCATCAGTTGTGGGATTGCCACATCACATCACTGCGTAGGTATCCCATGCACCACACAGGTCATACAGGGGCTATACGGGCGAAGAGTATGGGAAGGTGTCTGACATCAGACAGCATGCTGTAGTATGCCCATGGGGGTTGTAGGGAGTGTGGATGTGAACATCTGCAGAATGCAACTTACACACAAACACACAGGGTGCCACTACTGACATGCATTTGTGCATGTCTGCACAGGTGTGTGGTCCACTATGCCAGACAGCTGTCCACAGCTAGGCGATGGGTGTACCTTGGCATCAAGCCACATGACGATGGTCTGCATTGTGGCTCAGGGATGCTGTGTCTGCATTTGCACACACAGATGGGTATTGTATCCCCCATCCGGTCACCTGGATGACTACTGTGTGTGGGCATCACTGTGCATCGCTTGCCATGTCTGTGTTCCTTCGTCCATGACATGGACTGCATCTGGGATGTGCACGCCTCCCACATGCATGTATAGTAGCATGTGGAACTGTATCTGGGGTGTCTAGCCCATGTTGTGAACACAGATTATCATCAGATGTGCCAGTCCTGCCCACCTGTGGCAGGGGCTGATAATGGCCAGCAGCTTTACCCTGTACCCACATGGTGTGCATGCTATCAGCATTCCTTGGTGTCAGTGGCATCTGTCCATATGGGCATGTTGTAAGGCATGGTATGTCCGTTGTGGGTCACATGTGATGGCACCACAGATGGTGCAGTTGTCCATTGGAGAACATGGGGGAGGTGCACTGACTGCACGTATGTGCATATTGGACAGATGGACTGGGTGTCATGCCATCTGTGGCCCACTGGTGTCACTCCATAGTTACTATTGGTGGCCAATGTGCAGTGTACATACACACAGTACAAAGTGTACCAACTTTAGGAAATTTGTATTTTTTGTCATAGACAGAGTGTTGTTCAGTGAAAGAGGAGGAGATGAAAAACTAAAGGTGGAATTGTTGGAATATAAATGGCAGATTATGTTAAATGCCTTTATGTCACCTGGGCTTAATGAATACATCTCCTTAAAACCAATATTGAAGCAAAAGGCAAATGTTATGTAGACACCAAAATGACATATGACTTAAGTGTACAAATTATAAAGTAAATTATTTGATATGTATTTTTATGTATTTTTTATGTGTATCTTTTACAATCATTGTTAATTCAGAGGTTGGGAATGTATTTGTTTGACACATGCTTCTTTAAGAACAAAGTAATTATGGCATTGGTTAACTGGAATAGTTTTTAACCAATACGTATAAAAGCATTGGTTTAATTTGATTCCATTCACTCTGATGATGTCATTTGTTGATGGTGAAAGCGCTTAGTGTGTGGATCATTAAAACACTTCGGAAATGGTTGGTTGTGGTTCTTTTTATTTTACAAGTCTTATATCCATTTGGTATTTCTTGTTAGTTACTTTGTGTTGTTTTTTCGACCCAAGAGGATTTCAGGCTAGCCTAAAATGCATTGATCCCTACACAGTCGGACATGCATGCATAAACATACAGTCGGCAGGTTGGAGGCTAGAACGCCCAACTAACTCCTTACTCACACTATGGCCATACGATGTTACGGGACATGCTATGGAGATTACTTAACTATGATCATCCCAGGGGTGTATTTCAAGTTGTGTGACATCAGCAGCCTTGCCAAAGGAGGGTATTCCACTTGTAAGGGGTGTGAGTGGCCTAAAAAGCATTGTTCTCTACATAGTCAGTGACAGACATACATGCACACACAGTTGCCACATTTGGGGTTTGACCTCCTACCATACTACATTATCACACTACAGCATGCGCTACGGAGATTACTGGGATACAACTCTCCCAGGGGAGTATTTCTAGGTGGGTGACATCAGCAGCCTTGCTAAAGGTAATGTATGTGAAATGTATGGGGTGTGAGTTACCTAAAATCATTGCTCTGTTCACAGTCGGACATGCGCACAAACACACACACACACACACACACACACACACACACACACACACACACACAGTCGACAGCTAGAACTCCCAACTAACGCCTTACTCACACTATGGCCATATGATGTTACGGGACATGCTACAGAGATTACTCGGCTATGATCATCCCAGAGTTGTATTTCAAGTTGCGTGACATCAGCAGCCTTGCCAAAGGAGAGTATTCTACTTGTAAGGGTTTGTGAGTGACCTAAAAAGCATTGCTCTCTACACAGTCAGTGACAGACACACACACACACACACACACACACACACACACACACACGCACACACGCACACACGCACACACACACACACACACACACACACACACACACACACACACACACACACACACACACACACATATGCCACATTGGGGTTTCAGCCTCCTACCTAACTACATTATCACACTACAACAGTACACAATTACAGTATGGGCTATGGAGATTACTGGGCTACAGCTCTCCCAGGAGAGTATTTCTAGGTGGGTGACATCAGTATCCTTGTCAAAGGTTGGTATGTGAAATGTACAGGGTGTGAGTTTCCTAAAAGTATTGCTCAATACACAGTCAGTAAGAGATTGACACACACAGTTGCCATGGCTGGGGTTATAACTCCTACCTAACTAGTCTATCACACTACAGCAGTACGCAGCTATGGGACACGCCACAGATATTACTAGCCTACAACTCTCCCAAAGGTGTATTACACATTAGATAACCTCAGCAGGCTTGTCAGGGTGGCCAGTGTGTGCATGGCCCATACACCATTCATGTAGGGGTGACACACCACAGGCGGCCACACATGGGGTCATATGTCATAGGTGCATGTCTAGGGCAACTAGCTGACTATGTCCTTGTACAACCATGTTGCACAGCTAGCACATGGACCACATAGTCTGTGGTGCTGACAGGTACTGGCCGCTAGTAACTGCAGTGTGTGACATCTGCAACTGATGTGTTTGGGGCCCTTTGGCTGTGTGCTCGGTGGGTCCAGCTTGGATGGCTCCTTGTCACGATCACCCTCTTCGACACATCTGTATCCATCTACCTTTGGCGTGTTTTGGTGTGTTGTCCTTACATATTTGTCTGTATTCCCATCCACTGTGTGTGCGAGGCATGAGTGGTGCATACTGAAATGTGTCTGCAGTAACTATTGCAACCCTTGGATATATCTTGTCTACTGGTGTTTGCATACATGGCCTTCATGTGTTGAAGTGTGTGAGCATGACCAGTATGACCTTTCAGTATGTTGATGACTGACATTGCCTTCATTACTCAAAGTGTGTGAGCATGCCTAGTAAGGCCGTCTATTATGCATGTGTGGAGCATATACGGTGGTTTGTACTGCACAGCTGACCTTTGTGTTGTACACCGAGAGGTAGCATGTTGTGTCTGCAGAGTATCCACCGATCATGTTACAACTGACATCCCACTACCTGGCCTGCTGTGGACTGTCCGTGTGGGTCTGGGTGGGGGTCAGCCATACCCCTCATTCAGAGGCCATAGTATGGCATTTGTTTGTGCTTGTCTACACCTGTCCTGCTGGCTATGACTGTTGTTGGGTATGTGACCCCCATCCTGACTGGCATGTGTGAGTCACTTATCTTGTGGGTGTCCCAGTATTGTGGGTGGTGCTGCAGGGCTGCCTATGTCTGCTGCACATAGTACACTGCCTATGCATGGTTAGGCATGGGTAGTGTAATGTTTGGCATCCCTTTTACTGTATGTGAGAGTCAGTGAGAGGTGCTATTCCCTGGGTCCCTCCCATGTCAGTGTATGTGCTATGTGTTGCCTCTTTGCCAGAGCCAGGGCATACTGGGCACACCTCCTTCTGCCTACTGGGGCAGGCTCAGGTTGTTCCTCTTCCAAGTCACTCTGTGCCTGTGCAGACCTTGGCATTGGTGGGGGGGTAATATGGCCCTGCCCCTTGCTGCTCCTGCTGCAGCTGTTTCCGCAGGATCATATTGTGCAGCTTGGCACATAGAAGGACGATTTGGGTACATGTAGTTGGTGAGTACTGCAAGGCTCCACCAGATGTGTCCAAGCACCGGAACAGTGACTTGAGCATCCCTAACACACGCTCTATTACGATTCTTATTTGTGCATGTGCCTCATTATGGAGATCTTGTTCGGGTGTGTGTGCATTTCTGATGGGTGTCATCAGCCACGGCTCCAGTGCGTATCCAGCATCCCCTACTAGGTGACCATGTGGGAATTCCCCATTGGCAAATTTCTGGTACAGCTGCGTCAGATGCCAGATGTGGGAATTGTGATAACTACCAGGGCAGCCAGCACACACGTTCAGCATTATGCTCAGGGAATTGCACACAAACTGGAAATTGGTGGAGGGGAAGCCCTTGTGGTTGATGTAAACCCTACCCTGCTCACCAGGTGGTGCTTTGATGTGTATGTGCATGCAGTCTATTGCACCCACTACCTCAAAGTATTCTGCTATTTGGTGGAAGAGATGCATACTGCTGGCCAGCACCTCACGGGTGAGGGAGAAATATATGTGCTCACCGACATGTGCTGCCATGACATCCAGGACCTTGTTTAGTACCCTGGATGCTGATGCCTGCGAGATCCCCATCATATCCCCAGGTTGCCTTTGCTGGTATGCTTAGCCTACACATACCTTCATTTCCACTGGGATGGGTACCCTCTGTTAGTTTTGTGTGTCAGGCATGGCCTGCACAGCTCAACAATCTGCTGTGGGAGGTCCCTGTTCACCCTTTAGTGCTCCACTATCTCTAGCTCATGTAACCCTTGGTAGGTGACCCTGGGTTTGTAAACTTTTCTCCGTCTACTCACTGTGGGTTGGTTGGCAGCATTTCCATCCTCACCACCCTCAGCCTCTTCTACAAGTTGTATGATGTGAGTGTTAAAAATTCCCTGCTTGTTTACACCAGTGGTGTAGGGTGTGGGAAAAAATGGAGGGGTAGGTGTTTGCATAGTTTACAGTGGTGTTCTGGGCTGGGATGGTCTGCTGCCTGTGTAATTGGCTGGTTCCAATCCGTTTCACCAGGCAGTGAACCTAGTACCCCTTGATTAACTTCCTACTGCTGCTTTCCCTTCCCATTGCCCTTCTGATTCATCCTGGGGCGTGCTGCGCAATCAGTGTACTGCAATGTGCACACTGCTACTATTTCCTAGGTTCACTTCCTTTATCATCCTGTAGATCCCGTTGCATGGTGCATACACATGCTTACACTGTGCCATATGTGCTGGGCAGGTTTAGACACACCTCCTGGCTTTGGTGTGCTAAGCTGGATGCAACCATATGCCACAGGGTTCCATTCCACTCACAGTAGGCCTGACACTCCCACACATGATGTCAACTACCTCCTAGTCTTGCACTCAGTTATCTATACTCATACACTGTTCGGACCTGCCTCACATGCTGGAGAAAACTGGGATTCACTATCCTTCCCCTCATTTGCATAGAATTGCCTACTATTGCATAGTTACATGTGCCACACTGTACCTCCCTCCTTAGCAACCACTAGTCACTGGCAGGGTTGTCTTTTGCCTGCCGTTGATTTGTATGGCGGAATACTGATTTTAGTTACACTGTTGTTTTTAGGTTTAATTTCTTATTTCCCCACCGGTCCCGTTTGCACGCCGCTCCCCTATGTTTCAACGGACATGATCGGCGGACATATCATAAATGTTATATTATGTACATTTGGCATTGTTTGCAATGCCAATGGCCTTCTACTTGGCCATTGGCATGCTTCCTCAATGCTATGCAGCCTTTATTTGGAGCTGTCATAGCTCTGTTTTGCAATTTGCAGTACCGTACTTCTTTACTAACCAAGTACATTTCTGCATATTATGCTAGTCCTGCACGCCCTGATTCCTGCTTCCTGGATGACAAGTTTACCTCATCTGCATGGTTTTCACCTGCAAATGGGATGATTTGCATATGGTGGCTGGGGACGTGCAGCACTAGTGCTACAGCACTCGCACACATCAAATGTGCACCCACGTGAATCGCTCGGCCACCATATTGGCAAAATTTCATCTAACACTAATCATGCATGCCGTACAAGCTTTTGAGAATCTGGGGGAGTGTTTAAATGTATTAATGGCTCATTAATGCAACTAATTAGTACTGTGACCTAACAAACTTCATGTGTAGCCCAGGTTTAATCCCTGCAGTCTGTATTTGCCTTAAGGTGGATTCAGTGTATGTCACTTAAACAGGCAGGGTCTTTGTTCTCTCCTGAAATGAGGAGCATGACTAATGGCTTAAAATAGTTAAGAAACTGAAAAAGTCAAGCAAATAGGCAGATAAGCATAAATAAAATAAGTTTGATGTTCTTCCCATAATGTTGTTATACTTTTCTGAGACAGGTATGAAGTGTTAAACTGACATATCTTTGGTGTGTCTACTGAATTCTGAGTTTGTGTGTGAGTGTGATATTCTCTTACTGTGATAAAACAAATACAAAGTATACAAATGGAATATCACTGAAATACCTATTTAAGCTTACACTTATTGTCTCAGTCAAGAGAAAGAGTATAAAGATATGTGAAGAATTCTATTTCTATAGTGGGCAGTAGATCTACTAATGAACAACTGCTAAAATAATTGCTGCAAGAGGTTAATGAAAATGGGACTACTACCTCACTTTGAACTTAAATCCTACTACATAAGCTGTCAACACAATATGCATGTGTGTGTATGTATATATATATATATATATATATATATGTGTGTGTGTGTGTGTGTGTGTGTGTGTGTGTGTGTGTGTGTGTGTGTGTGTGTGTGTATCATTGGCTAATATTAGTCATAAGCAAAATAGGTGGACACCAAGGTTCCATCCAGCTAGGGCATCTTTCCAAATATTTATTTATTTTTTATAGACAAATGCTGTTACCATGGTGGCCCTTTTCAAAGCATTGATGGTTGTGTAACCCTAATGGGAAGGTGCTGCACAGCACTCAGTTTTTCATCTTTCTGTTCTGTCCCATTTACAGTCTACATAATGAATTAAAGAGCCTCATAAATTGGGACAGGGACAGCAAGGAGTGGAAAGCCCACATATTTTGAATAGTGGGAGCATAAATTCATTAGTGGCACTATAAGGATCTGCAAGGGAATACCATAACTGAGGTGCAGCTCACTCAGATTTGTCTTGAGTGTAGCAGGTATGTTTTTTTATCCTGGAAGGCAACCATGTACCATTAGTAGAGATTGGCTTTGCAGGAATAATGCGCACTTTGTAAATCAAACTGGGATATATCACTATCACTGCTCACTTTTTGTTTGTATGAAACAGAGTTGAAATATATTGTTTTGGTCATTTATTTATGTACTTACTTAATTTATTACAGTGAAAGAGAACTCCTAGGTATGTGCATACCAAACACTTGATGTGAAAAAGGCTGACCCTGCTGATGTGATCAGGTTAAACTGTCACTTGTCTGGGTTTGAAACAAGTTGGGCTACTTAAATGTAACCATTTTAAAGAGCAGTCAGCTATTTGAACTGTATGCAGTCAATAACATCACAGTAATGAATGAGTACATTAGTCATAAACCATTAAAGTGATATACTCCTGCAGTTTATTAATAAAATTAAAACAGTCACTGATCTAGCAGTAACAAGTTAGCTATAATTTATTTCACTTTCATCACAGTTAAATATTAGCATTGGATGGTGTAAGTAACTAGCTATAGATGTCTAGAAGGAATGTATGAGAGAGCAAATCATCAATGGCACATTGATGTAGTGAATATAGTTGTCATTTTATAGCACCGGGTTCTCTGTTTGAGTTTCTCATTGCTAACTTCTCAGTGGAGTCTATATGTCCACTCTGTGTCTCTTCTGTATGACCACCATATCTCTAGCTATCTCTGAGCATTTTATGTAGACAATTTTGTTTCTGGCAACTTCCCAAAGAGTGTGTGTGTGTGTGTGTGTGTGTGTGTGTGTGTGTGTGTGTGTGTGTGTGTGTGTGTGTGTGTGTGTGTGTGTGTGTGTGTGTGTGTCTGTGTCTATCTTATAATAAACATAGCTTGTTAGGGGCAGCATCAGTATGTGTGTGCATGTTGGGAAAAAAATAATATCGCTGACATTTTTCATTGATCACATACCATATGAGGGACATATGCCAAGGTCTTCCACCTAGCAATAAAAAATAATTAACAAGTAATTGTTTCTCAGTAATAAGGTGTAACATGCATCATAGTAAATCTGCACCCTCAGAACTTATGGAGGCCAGTAGCCTTCAGACTCCCATGTTATATAAGTGGATTTTAACAAAGGAATAATCCTGTGACTGAATCGTCAATCTCTGGAATGGCCCCCACCTAGTCCAAAAATTGATTAGGTCAGAGGAGTGCCCAGAATGTCACTATGGCTTATTACATGCAATGACTGAGGCAAGCTTCTGCATGGAAGTGCCCACTTTCATGAAATGCTTAAAGATGGTAGAAGTTATGCTTTAAATATATGCAAAGTATTACATTGAAATGTAAATACTTATATGATTTTGATAAACATTCAGATATAATGGATGAACATGGCTGTGTGCAAGCATAAGAGAAGTGCTGACAGGTAGTTAAGAAAAGTAGCATGCAGCAGAGATATTTATAATAAATTCTGAAAAAATATAAAGGGGGTTTTATATATTTTTTATAGGAGTTTCCTTATGCAGACCCCCTGATTGGTTCTTTGAAAGACTGTCAGGGAAATGATAGGAAAGACTTAAATGTGGGAGACATAACACAGAGGGATACACAGAAGGAACACATTAAAAGAGATTTGATGGAAGAGGTGGGAGAAGAGGGATATTATATTTCTGGCATGGGACAGGCCGTCTAGTTTCATTTTTTTTTATATGAGGGTCATTTAGGAAGAAAGTAGGCTAGAGAGTATAGAAAGAGCAATTATGAAAGAAAGGAGGTGAAGCTGAGTTGTTAAAATGAATACTTCCCTGAATACAGGACTTTAAATATTTCCACTGCCTGATAGTACAATTGATAACCTTGATGTTGAGGGGTGGAGAGCTGTATGGCCTTGTTGGTCAGAACTGACTGGTGGAGTGAGTCTAGCACCCACTGTGGAAGATACTGAATGAGAAAGCTGTTAACAATCAGTAGGATATGAAATGATGCTGATGAATTGTACATTTGCAATCTACTGATAATATTGAAATAAGATGGTGTGCCATATGAAATGGTAAACCATTTTATATTGATAAGGTGTTCTGCAATATTTTAATTAAATGGGTTGTACTGCAGTTGTGTACCACAATCACATTACTTTGGGGTGTTCTATTTGTGCATTACTTACTTCTTAATTTGTATTTAAATCTAACTCAACAGATTGTTTTTGTGATACTGTTGTATTTCAGAAGCATGTTTATTTACACTTTGTATACCTACTAGTAACATCAGTGAGCTTGACTAATCTTGTATTTTGCTGGCTACTTGTATATTCAGTCTCATCTTCAGTTGCATAATGAAGAAGAAAAACAGAGGGCATAATTGCTTACCTATTATATATATATATATATATATATATATATATATATATATATATATGTATTTATATCTCCATTATATGTTTACATTTATTAAACAGCAAAGTACATTTATTTTATGTACGTGTAGTGAATCCATTGATATTAGAAAATATTTCTGTGTAGTAATAATTATTCTTAACTTTGATTTCTGCAAGTCAAAGCAGAAAGATATCAAGAGTTCCTTTAATTTGTATCTTTTTCTAGGGGGAGTGGGGATGGGTGCAACCTTCAAGCTTTGCAGATGTTTCCATTCTAACTTAAGTGTCTTCTTTTCGCTGTACTATGGGATACTTTACCTACATGTTTACATCATATTATCTAAAGCTGCTGTAAAGAAGCAAATTCTAAAGAAATTTCTAAGAAACTAAACAGTGCGTTCTTCACTACCTCAGTGCAGATCATTCAATTGCTTCTTTCTACCCCGAACCAGCCCTAGGTTTTTGTGGCTAACTCTCGTCAGTCATCTTGTAAGTGAAGTTAAAATTTTGGAAAGAGTGAACATCTTATATAATTATTAAATGAATAAATAATTTGTGGCATGCATAGAGCAATGCATTTTTAAAAGCCATCTTCTTGTAATAAAAATCATTATGAAGCTAATAATTGCAAATGCATTTAAGCATGTTATGTGTCAATGAATATGTTCATTTTTGTTTGTGTACAGATATTTGTCTCTCTCGATATATATATGTATATATATATATATATATATATATATATATATATATATATATATATATTTAGCAGGAGTGTGGTTGGTGCCGAGTGGCTTGCACCCCCTGCCAAAACACATGTATTCAGTTTTCTCTGATCTAGGGTAATATCTGGAGCGTGCATAGACTGTATCAACATTTATTTTTTTCTTCATTGTAACACCAATATTTTGGGTGTTGCTGTAGCTGGTCACTCGATCAGCTGCCCTACACCAATATATATATATATATATATATATATATATATATATATATATATATATATATATATATACATATATATATATATATATATATATATATCTCTACATCTATATGTATTTATTGATATATATATATATATATATATATATATATATATATATATATATATATATTTATTTATTTATTTATTTATATGTTTTTCTGTTAATATATGTATATGTGTATATATATATATATATATATATATATATATATATATATATATATATATGCACAAACCAAACCCAAGTAGAAAGGTACACTGATAAACTGGTAACGTATTCAATATCCAAAACATAATTCACAGCCACATAACAAGATCCCTGAGTCGGATAAAAACTCTTGAATGAAAAGTTTTAGGCATAAAGTGTAAAACTCTTTAATGAAAAGTTTTAGGTAAAAAATATGAGCGCTTTCGCAAATATTACATCCGCTTCATCAGACATAGTCAAATGCATTCAAAAGCTGCTTTAAATATATTTAAAAATCATGTGATCAACATCATTGATCAATTATTCAATTAAGCCATCAAACATAATGGTGCTCAAATAAATAAAACATAATAGATGCACAAAGCTATAAAACTACCTAAAAATGTACTTACTGAAACAAATATATACAAAAGAATTCAAATTCATGTATATTAAAAATGCTTGTGTGTTATCGTAGCTTCCTCCCTTTCAAACGGGGTTTAAGGGATACTATTTCATTGAAACCCTTACCCCAGTATCCAGCGAGCCTAAGTATCCAACGAAGCTCAGCCTACTCAGTTATGTTAACCATGTCCCCAAAACATACTGTCTCTATTTCAACGTGTAACACCTGATACAAAAAGTATGCACCTCTCCCTCCTATAATGTGTACTTAACCAAAGCACTATAGTCATGCTTTCTGGTGTAACAATAAATTTAATCCCTAATTAAGCCATCAAACACAATAGTGCTCAAGTATGTAAAACATAAAAAATACACAAAACTTGTGAAACTACTTAAAAATAAACTTACTAAAACAAATATATGCAAATGAATTCAAGTTCATGTATATTAAGAATACTTGCATATTATTGTAGCTTCCTGTCTTTCAAATGAGGTTTAAGGGAAACTGTTTCATTAAGACCCTTGCTCCTATGTG
Organism: Protopterus annectens; assembly: GCF_019279795.1. NCBI lineage: Eukaryota > Metazoa > Chordata > Ceratodontiformes > Protopteridae > Protopterus > Protopterus annectens. The sequence goes on along the minus strand of NC_056742.1, from coordinate 208,944,656 downwards.
CAGCGAGCCTGAGTATCCAACAAAGCTCAGCCTGCTCTGTTAAGTTAATCACATCCCCAAAACGTACTGTCTCTATTTGAATGTGTAACACCTGGTACAAAAAAGTATGCGCTACTCCCTCCTGTAATGTGTGCTTAGCCAAAGCACTATAGTCATGCTTTCTGGTGTAACAATAAGTGTGATCCCTAATGCGTTCACGTAAAGTTCTATTCGTCTTGCCCACATAGAATGAAAAACATGTAACACAGTGGGCCACATACACCACATTCCTTGTATTGCAATTGCTATTATTCCTTAATTCCCATAACCGTCCACTCTCAGGATGTTTAAAATAAAGAGACTCATCTATTAAATCACATTGTATGCACCTGCCGCATTTTTTGGTTCCATCAAAGTATGAGGGAATGATGTCTACATTTGCAACATTATAACATAAAGATTGTTTAAGATTCTTCATGTTACTATATACAAAGTTAGGGCAATTACCTACAATAGTTTTGATTTTTTCATCTACCATCAAGATATTCCAATTTTGCAATATAGCATTCTTGACAATGTTCGTATTGTTGGAATAGGGTAAGACGAACAATTGTTGTGCCCTTCTTTCCCTATTTTCTTGGTTGACCTGTGGGCCTATTCTTTGTGAAAAATATGGTCTAGCTCTAGTAGTCCTTAGAGTACTCACATTAGAGTAGACCCTAGATATTTCTTGTAGTCTATACCCCCTACTTAACAGTCCCATTTTAAGTTGTCCAAGTTCCCTCACAAACTGTGACTCTTCACAGGAGAGTCTAGAGAGTCTCATGGCCTGTCCTTTAATGATATTCTCAAAAATAGTTGGATTGTACTTCAATACATCAAAAACATATAACATCTAATTTCAAAACAGTGAGCCCATAAGATCAAAAACTCAAAATATCTAAAACTCATAACATCGAATCTCACATCAAAAACTACACAGCAAATATAAATAACATCCCTTCCACCTAAAACAACACCAAATAAAAAAAACACACATTTTGCTATATTTCTGCAGGGGGGGGCAAGCCTCTCTGCACCCCCATACCCCCTGTAAATTAAGTATACCAACTCCGAGATTGCACTACAGTGGGACAAAGTTAAACCCCACTGTATTGCAATCACCGTAAAGAATGCCCACATAATGTCTAAATCACATACCTCTATGGTCTAAAAACACGTACAGAGTGGCATAATAAACACTATATGTAGATTGACAGAATAATCTATAACATTTACATGTTTGATGATACACTACTCAATTTTATACATTTTTGATGTTATGAGATTTGATGTTATGAGTTTTAGATGCTTTGAATTTTCATTCTTATATTATCGCTGTTTTGCTGTTTTGAAATTAGATGTTATGAGTTTTTGACTTTTTGAAGTGAAACTATCTCCCGGATTTACTAATCTGCCATGCAGGACTAAACTAGTCCTGCACAAAAGCGGCACTTTAAGAGGAGGACAGTAGCACACCATGAATATTAATGAACGCATGCTGCCTGAGCTCCAAATCCTACACTGAGCGTGGACGAGTGCAGGGGGCGTGTCTGAGAGCAGAGCTCTCAGAATAAACACGCCCCTGCAAAGTAGAACAGAAGAAAGTGTAAATAAATGAGTGAGACCGCACATAGGTGTCTGCATATCCCCACCAACAGTCCCCATGGCTTCAACAGTACATTGGAAAAAAAAAGGAAACCCTTGTACTTATTTGCTTTTAAACCCCGGATACAGCTAACTGTCGGTGCGCGGGTTTGCCCATCGCTTAGCTATGGTTAAAGCAGCTGAAAAGGCTGAAGAGGATAACAAGGAATATATATGCAAATGAAACAGCGCAGCAATAGTGGAGTGGTTAGAGCATCTGCATAACAAACTGGAATTCCCGTTTCGAGTCCCACTGCAGCACAAATCATTTTCCATGGGAAATCTGTATATGAACATATTTTTACATCATTTTGCCATATAACCTACATAATAACATTAAAATGTGAACTGGAGTACTGCATGAAATGCACATGTGAAGTGTCAGTGTCATAATGAACAAGGCACTAGTAAACAGGTTTAAGCACAAATAAGCAGCGGTAAGCATGTCCAAGTGCGTTTGCGTGGGGGTAAGCATTGCCTACACAGATTAAGCAAAGTAGAAGTTAACTGAGTGTAAGAAACTGTAACTGGAGGTTAGCTGTGCTTACCATCGCCAAACCAACGCAAACCCACTTACAATCGCTTTAAAGTGCTTTAATCACTCTGGATCCAATGGCCCATGTTCTGCCCAGCAACAATATAAACTGCCTCTGCAAGGCTCAAACACAGGACCCTATAGACTATAGTCACAGCAGTTAACCACTAAGCCATCACAGTAATAGATATGCTTGAGGTATCAGCAAACTAATTCAGACCACAGGAAATCAAACCAGACATGTGAACTGAATCTATGTACAGTGTAAAGTGGTATAACTTGCTACATAACATAAATATGTGAGTTGGAGTACTGCAGCAAGGCCAGATGTGAGGTGCTATTGCAATAAAGTGTTGAAGTCCCCAGGACCACATACAGTGTACATACACATAAATCAAGGATACAAGACACATATATAATATGTAATGAAGAAGACATCAATGCCAAAAGGCAAATATCATGCAAATTGTATATTAAGCACTGCTAAGCATTGCACAGCACTGCTAACCAGACTACTGGCAGGATATTACCAGTGGGAGAAACAGTGTCAACCTGCAAAGTCAAACCCTAAACAAATGCATGTTCATCCCTAGCGGGACGACCCCAAACATACTGCTAAAATGAGTCCTCAGGGTAACATACCATGCCTTACAGGTAAGCAAAGAAGGATATGTATGTTCACAGACTGAATGTGTGGGAACCCTGAAGATCCATGGGGTGAGACAACTTACATGATGGGTCCCAAGAAGTGGAGAATGGGCAATGTGTAGTGGTGTGGTGAGATTCCGATGGAACCTGTAGGAAGGATGATTGATGTGGAGGAGGGAGGGGATGTAGGGAATGATGATTAAGATATTATGGGCAAAGGTGTGCCGGGGTTGGACGGACCCATTCTAATGGGACCACCCCATGGATGTAAGCGAGAAAAGAGGGGGAGAGGAAGGTAACTGAGACATACCATTTCCCATGGCAAAGCACGTAATGAGTAATATGTATGTTGCATAACCCATGGAATAACACATATATATATATATATATATATATATATATATATATATATATATATATATATATATATATATATATATATATAAAACCTGGAGTACATATACATACATATATATATAAACCTCAAGATGCATGCACTTGAAACTCTCCTTAGCATGGAGAACATTGATATCTGTGCAGTAACAGAAAAACAGAAACCTGGTTCAAGGCTCCCGAGAGCACCCCAGCACTACCAGGTTATACCTCATACCATGTTTTTTGGCCCCAAAACTTGGACCGAACCACAAAAGGAGGGGGAGTATCAATATTCGTCAAAGATAACCACACCTCCAGGTTGGTGGCACAGCACAAAGCATCAGAGACTATCCATGTGCAACTAACAGTGGGTAAAACTGCCTTCCAGTTTATAGCCTGCTAAAGACCACCCTCCCAAACCCAGGAACCCCACTCTGCCTTCCTGAGAACACTGGAAAATATGAAGGTCTCTCCAAACACCATTATATTGGGTGACTTCAACTACCCTAACATAGACTGGGAGCATTACTCTAGCTCCAGCACCCTAGCCCGAAGGTTCCTAGAATTTATAAACTCAAATGCTATGGAACAACTTGTTGCCACTCCCACAAGAGGGGAAAACATACTGGACCTGATCATCACCAACATGGGGACTCTATGCTCCAGACCAGAAGTGTATCCCTCACTGGTAAGATCAGACCATAAACTAATCTCACTAGATATTCACATCCCGATCCCAGCCACTGCCCAGAAAACCACAGTGAAAAACTTCTCTAAAGCAAATTTCACACTCCTCAAAACTGAGGTGGAATCCTTCAAAGCCCCCGGGCCTGTGGAAAATACAGCCCAGACCATAGAATCCTTTATGAATGCATTCTATGAACACCTTCAGGAATGCATGGATCATGCAATCCCAAATAAAACCAAGACCAAATCCTCCAAAGTTAGGCGTCCTGTCTGGTGGACCCCAGCCATATACAAACTATACAATAGAAGGAGGAAGCTACTACATGATAGAGCAAAATCCCAAAAAGGGAAGGCATCTCTGATCAGTATTAGCAAAAAACTACGGGCACTCATAAAATCGTCTAAGGCCAGCTTCGAGAGAAAAATTGCACAGGACACTAAGGATAGTCACAAGGCTTTCTTTATTTATGTTAGGAACCTGGGTGGGATTTCCCAGATATGCTCAGAATTAGTCCAAAATGACAAAAAATACACCAAACCCACAGACATTGCCAACATCCTAGCTGACAGGTTCAGCGCAAACTCCCCCCCCTTCCCCACCAAAAGGGCAAATATCTATCCCAGCAGAGTGCTGCCCCCCTGACATCTCAGATGCTCAGGTAAGAGGTGCCCTCTCCAAAGCAAAAAACACAGCATCAATGGGACCAGATGGTGTCCCAGGCTGCATCCTACATGAACTCCAAGTAGAACTAAACCCAAACATAAAACTACTGTTCAATCTCAGCTTTACTACAGGATATGTACCCAAAGAGTGGCGTATAGCAACAGTGGTCCCTCTCCACAAAGGTGGTGCTTTAACGGATCCTGGAAACTATCGCCCCATAAGCTTGACTAGCTTGGTCTGCAAAGCTATGGAAAGGATCATCATGGACTTCATAAATAAAGATATTGGGGACCTACAGACACTGGATCCTACCCAGTTCGGCTTTGTTAAGGGCAGATCCTGCCTCTTAAACCTGGTCGATTTCTTTGAAACAGTCACCAAGGCCATTGACGAGGGGAGGTGGTCCACACAGCCTACCTGGACCTTGCAAAAGCCTTCGATACAATACCCCACTTGGGCATTATAGATAAGCTCACCAGCTTAAATATAAACCCCTATGTCACTAGATGGGTTGCAAACTGGCTCAAGGACAGAACCCACATGGTTAGAATTGCTGGAGCCATGTCAGACTCCAAACCAGTTACAAGTGGCATCCCACAAGGCTCAGTCCTGGGACCTCTCTTGTTCTGTATATATTTCTCGGAGGTACAGGCTAACATGGAAGGACTTTGGTTGACCAAGTTCGCAGATGACTGCAAACTGGGCACCATAAATGACTCTCCAGCCAACACAAACATCCTACAAAAGGGCCTCATAGAAA
>NC_056742.1:208826822-208934322 GCF_019279795.1 Protopterus annectens | reverse complement strand
TAGTGTGCATTGGGCAGGGCCACCACCCAATGGACAGCCACTCCCGCTACAAGTCCCACTGCAGCACAGTCTATTGTACCTGGCAAAGAACGGAATAACCAGATGTAAATATAAAACTGTAGAGGTGTGTGTGTATATATACCCATGCCTACATGGAGTTAAACCTCTCCCTCTCCGTAGTACAAATGTGTACATACAGAGACAGAATATAATTAAATACCCACATATAGATATATACATATGCAGGCACCCATACATCCATACGTCGTTAGACATATATATACAGCAATATATATATATATATATATATATATATATATATATATATATATATATATATATATATATATATATATATATATATATATATATATATATATATATATATATATATATATATATATATATATATATATATATATATATATATATATATATATATATATATATATATATATATATATATATATATATATATATATATATTTATGCATACATATACACACACACACACACACACACACACACACACACACACACACACACACACACACACACACACACATATATATATATATATATATATATATATATATATATATGGATCTACCTTATTAGATCAACATGTTAAAACAGCGAAAACGACTTCACCGACGCCAGAAGATCGACAGTTCACAAACACGACACTGCATACACCCGACACATCATACCAACAAACAAAACAAATCCCCTATCCAAAACCCACACACACAACACAAGCACACCAAAATCCTTACATTCCAACACTAACCCATACATACACAACTATGTACAACCCTAACCCAAACCCTTACCCTAAGGTCCGTCACTATCGCACACTCACCTAACCCGCGCCCTAACCCTAACTCACTTATCCCACCCCTACCCCTACACACCGTCAACATCACACACTTACCTTACTCGCACCCTCACCTAACCCGCGCCCTAACCCTAACTCACTTATCCCACCCCTACCCCTACACAACGTCAACATCGCACACTTACCTTACTCGCACCCTAACTTCCATCACTACCGCATACTTACACATCCTTTCCTCATCACAGTGTTCTCAGAGTCGGTGTCTTCCTCCGTCGGTCTTCTGCTTGTCGATCTTCTGGCGTCGGTGAAGTCGTTTTCGCTGTTTTAACATGTCGATCTAGTAAGGTAGATCCATATATATATATATATATATATATATATATATATATATATATATATATATACATACATACATATAGATATGTAGAAATATATATGTATATATGTGTGTAAACATACACATATATATAGTTAGGATGTTAATTGATTTATGTATTTAAATTGCATCTGTTAACCGGGTAAGTCTGACTGACCTTTTGGCTCATTTACAGCAGAGACCTGGGAAGAAAAGCTCCTCAGGACTAGAAAACAATTTATTAAACAGTAGTATATATATATATATATATATATATATATATATATATATATATATATATATATATATATATATAATATAGAGAGAGAGATAGATATGATACAGTAGTTAAGGATTACATATGTTCACAGGCCGTGCCAATGGGGATGAGGGGTCCAATCAACAAACGTGTAACACGTAGCATCAAGCCCCCCACCTAAACAGGTGAAACATGCAAACAAATGATACAAGTAAACACACCACTGCTTCTCAGACCACAGGCAGGATACTGCCAGTGGGAGAGACCTCTCAAGTCTAATCTTGAAACAAAGACATCAATGTCCCTTGTGGGACACCCCAAAAATTAATGATGATTGGAATCAGTCCCTGTAATGATTTATCTAACCAGGCCATGTACGTACACAGACCAGTAGGTTGGGCAAGCCTGATGACCCATGATTCGAGACAACGTATGACATGGGTCCTGACACGTGGAGAGTGGGCATTTTGTAGTGGTGTGGTTAGACCCCACCTGCACCCACAGTAAGGACGAGTGCTGTAGAGGAGGGGCAGGTGGGGGAACTACGGGTATGTAATTATGGACCTAGCTGTGCAGGTGTTGGCTGGTGAAGTTGTATTCGGACCACCCCTGGGATGTAAGTAATACTGTGAATTGGGCAGAGCTTCTCCCCATAACTCTCAACCTCTAAGAGCAAAACCAATGGACAGAACCTAAACCATTGAGGGGGACAAATAGGGACAAAAATTACATATTCCACTTGCAACCTTAGAAAGGTGATAGAATAATAGTTTATGCATTAGCATGATTTGTCTGAAGGATGTGGAGTCTTAAACTCAAATACTTGTCTGTATTTAATGACATCAGTTCCCAGGTATTTGCCAGACAGGTGCAGATTGTAAGAGGAACACAACAATATTATGAAGCAAACTCTGGACAGTCTGTGGATTATGTACAGTCACAGGCATGCTTTCACCTAACGGGCAAACATTCCCGATATGGGTCACACCACAGCACAGTCCAGTTTACATGGCAAAGTACGGTATAACCATATGTGTTGTTGCATAACCCACTACACAACACCTATGAACACATGGTCTCAATACCCCACTGTAGGCATGTAAGCCAATCTAATAGGCATCACAATGTATTACTGTAGACCTCACCCCCACCCAGGGGTGTGAGTGTCCAATGCAAACACCAAATGCAGTGCATATGCACAGCTGTTGTTGTAGACAACATGGTAAGCTGTGGACCTTCCCTGCAGCTGTCCTGCACATCCCTGGATAACTCCCCTACTAACACCCCCCCCCTTTGTGCCCCATGCACACCATGTACCTATCAGCCCTTGTTCCATTTCTATTAATGTCTAAGGTTACACATAGGTAACCTCCTCTTCCTCCACTATATTGCCAGTATCTGGAACCCTAACCCACATGTAGTATTACAGCTGTCCCACAGGACACATGTAACTAACACATAAAGGAACACCACAAGCACACCTGGAGCAGCACAGGCATACCACCTTGTGAAACTCTCCCCCACCTCACACTCTATACCACTACATCAGCTAGTGATACTGACACCTCTTGTCCTGCCTCACATACAAATCCCAACATCCGACAAATCTTCCCTATTGCTTCCCATCTAATTATACCTACAGGCTACTATACAGTTACAATGTCACCCCACTACCTACCTACTCCTTAGCTATTCCCCTCTACTGTACCACACAGGTATGGAATAACTACACCTACCTCGAATACCTGCATGTAACCTATCCAGACTTGTGAAACAGGAATCCAACTTCACCTTAAACTGACCTTTGTCAACAGTCATACCTGACATGTAAAGCTGGCCTAAGCATGGATAATACTAACATTTTAACATAAACTAAGCATGATGAATGGTGGACGTAGCTATGTTATGTCTGTTACCCTCTATGAATGTGAACACCCCAGTATTAATTGGAATATGTAGCTGGAGTCAATGTGGAGCTCTACACCCTGGGCCACCACTGACAATAGACAAGCATACAGTCCAATTGTCCCGATTGACAGATGTGAACAAAATGCACGACGTTGGGCGTGTGTATGTGGGAGCAAGTGGGTGTAAACCTGTTTGGCCTCCGGTATGACAGTATCACACTGGTGATGCAAAGTAGAGGCTAACTCAGTGCAAGATGCTGCAACCAGATGTCAGTAATGCTGTGCATTGTGCAAACCAGCGCATACCCGCCTACAAATGTTCTACAGTGCTTTAGTCACTCTGTAGCCAACAGCTATTGTAATCGCCATTAACAAAATAATATGCACTGCCAGGTTGCAAACTCCCATCCCTGCACACTATAGTCGATGTGAGCTCCACTAAGTCATGGTGGATACACATTCAGCTGCTGTGATCACAAACACATCATCCAGCACAGTCATCCAACAGTATAGGAAATGTGTATAAGTGTGCAGATTAATACCAGAACACGTGTCCATTGCTCAACCACAGTATTATGGGCAGTCTATGTGCTGCACAGAACAGTGCCTGTCCAATCATACTGTGAGAACAGCAGTCCTGCATAATACCGAAGGGAATAATGATATACAGTGCACACTGTGGGGCTGTGTGAGCATGCTTCATGCACAGTATGTCACACCTGGGGCGTTGGTTCCGTGCAATCGGGAGATGAGGCTGACCAGGTGTGTGAGCAAACTGCTGCTACACAATGACTTGGCAGGATGCTACCACTGGGAGAAACACTGTAGACCAGCTAGGTCTACTCTTGACACAACAACAAGTCCGTCCCTGGTGGGATGAACCAACAGTTGTGACTCACATTGATGTCACCACCAGTATCAGAGGAGAATCAAAAGAAGGCAGGTATGTATGTGGATGAAATGGATGAAGAGCCAGCAGACGCTTAGGTGGGGACAGTATAGTGGAGGTGTACCGAGACGTGTAGAGAGGGAAATGTGTGGAGGTGTGGTATGGCAGGGCTAGCAACCGGGGAATCGATGGATGCTGTGTACGTAGAGCTTGGTGGTGGGGGAAGGGAACATGGGTATGTCATTATGGTAGACATATGCAAATAAAGCAAAACAGCAATAGTGTAGTGGCCAGAGCATCCGCCAAGCGTGCATGCATTCCCGGATTGGGTCCCACTGCAGCACATCCTATTTTCCATGTGATATCCGTATGTTAACATCATTGTGCTACCGGCTCAGTCTTCAGCAACAGTACAAAACCAAAGTGCTTTAAGTAGCAAAATTCGTTAAAAATACTCCTTCACAGGAGGCTAGTCAGCGAGAACAGATGCAACAGCAAATAGGTGTTTAGCACTGAAATAAAACTTCTTTATTCACACAACACAATAAATCCAAGCGCTTTCGCCTAAGAATCTCAGGCTTTTTCAAGGTGAAATTAAATGTATGGCCATTCAGTATATATACCACTCCTGATAGGTCAAACTCATTAATTAAATCATAAAGAATTCATCAATTAAAAACAATTATAAACAATTATAATTACCTCCAAGTAAACTACTACATATTTAAAGTGCCATAGTGCTTATAAAAACAATAGTCATTTGGCTTTTGTAAAGCCACATAATTTAAAAACAGTATACATTTTAAAATGAAGCTGTGCTTCTGCTAGGTAAATTTTACGAAAAATAAATGAAATAAATAAAAAAATTTTTATGTACCAATATATTATATAGTGTTTACCCTTACAAAAAATACTACCAATAATTTTATTACCTTATGAAAACGAGTAGAACAGATTGTCTAAAGAATGGTGTGCAGAACCATCATGCATCAGTCATCCAAAAGAATTAAATCAAAATGTAATAAGTGGAGAACTGGCCTTTATAAAGAAAATGTGTGTAAATAAATACACCAGGACCAAATCCATTAAGTACATGATGTAGGATGTGAGCATAAAATTTAAAATTACAATATGTTCCTCCTCATTTTAAGTATACTCCTTAAACTAGTACTGTCATTCATGCCTGGATGCCTTGTTGCATCTAGTTTAAGCTGCCATACCAACTCCCTGCTCTCCAAAAAAGTCTCCCAATCCCAACCTCTCGGATCCTGCTGAACACGCTCTAAAACAAAAAATTTGATGGACATATCAGTGCAAACTAATGAGTGTTTAAAAAACGCATTACTTTCCATTCCTTTTTCAATTTCATAAAAATGCTCATATATTATCTTTTTGAGTTTTCTCACAGTTTTCCCTATGTAAAAACCATGACAGGACAAACAGGTGCCCAGGTACACTACCCCAAATGAATTACATGCGTGATGTCCTTGAGCTCTCAGTGTGCAGTTTCTAGATGGTATAAATATGTGGTCATCATTTAACATATGGCTACACTGACTGCACATCCCACATTTAAATGAACCATTTTTCCTATGTGACAAATTGCCTACACCAAAATACCCTAGGTTAAGGGGTTGTTCAAACATTCCTTTTAAATTTGTATCTCGTTTCCTGGTGAAATGTAGTCTTTCTGGTCTGAATGACTTCATGTCGTCCTGCGATGTTAAAATTGGCCAGAAAGAACGCATAGTGTCCTCAATGAAATGTGCATCACCAGTGTATGTGTAGGTGAAACTCTTTGATGAGTCAACCTGCCCTGATTTAATGTTTGTAGGTAAGGGGAGCCTTTTACTCAAGAGTGGAGGGTAAACTAAGTCTCTTTTTTCTTTAATTTCCAAAATTAAGAAATTAATGAGATGGGACGGGTAGCCTCTTTCCTCAAACATAGTTGACAAAAACCTAGTCTCCTTCAAAAACAATTCCAGTGAGCTACACATTCTAGAGGCTCATATCAATTGGCCTCTAATTATTCCTTTCTTAATGTAAAAAGGATGAGAGCTATCATAATGCAAAAAAGCATTAGAAAAAGTGCTCTTCCTGAATACTTGTGTTTGAAATTGATAGCTCCCTCTGTCTATAGTTAACAACACATCCAAATAGTGCAGGGATTCTTCACTGATGTCATATGTGAATGATAAAAATTCTGTTGTAGAATTGATGTAATCAAAAAATTCAAGGAAACTTTCCTTTGTGCCCTGCCACAAAATGCAAATATCATCCAAATAGCGTTTGTAAAATAGGATAGATTCTTGCCATTTTGTTGAATGAATGTATAATTGCTCCCATTTATGTAGAATGATATTTGCGTATGATGATGCACACGGAGAGCCCATGGCAACTCCTTTGTTCTGCCTAAAAAGCTCACCACTGAAGAAGATAAAATTGTTATGCAAAATGATGTTCATGAATTCAGCCAAGAGATTGACTGTACCATTACTTAAACCAGATTCCTTGGCAAGAACCTCAGTAAACCAATCTATACCTGTGGAGTGTGGTATACTGGGGAATAATTCTATGACATCTATAGTTGCCAGGAGCAAGCCAGGGTTGCAAATGCCTGATGGAATACTAGCTAAAAACTCCCAAGAGTCCCTACAAATGTGGGGAAGTGTAGAAACAAAATGTTTCAAATTGTGTTCAACAAATCTACCCAAATGTTCCATGATACTTCCCACTCCGGCCACTATTGGCCTAAATTTGAGGGGTTCAATACCTTTATGAACCTTGGGTATTCCGAACAAAATGGGAGTTTTAGGGTAGGGGACTTTAGATAATTAAATAAGCTCTCATTAATTGCCCCTTGGAGCAGGTGGTCATTCAAGATGTATTTTATCCTAGAATATGCAACATTTAATTCATTTTTTGAAATCTGTTCATAAGTATCTGTGTCTTGTAATATGTTATGCGTAGCATTTTCATAATCAAAACAATTCATGAGGACCACCCCTCCCCCTTTGTCAAGCTTCATAACCCTGATCTTTTCTTTCCTCAATAGCTCAACAATACCATATAGATGATTGTCAAAGTTAGATGAAGAGGAATTGTAGTGTCTCATTGAGTTCATTCTAAAGGACTTTTCTAATAATTCCTCAAACATACTTAAGCCAGGGTGTGTAGGGGGTTAAATGTACTACGTCTACTAATATCGTTAGACGGGGCTTCTTGGCCTTTAAAATACAAAGAGAGATTCAAGTTTCTAATGAAAAGTTTTAATTCAATGAGAAGTTTTGGCAAATATGCAGGCCTTGCAGGTATGAAATGCAAGCCCTTAGTAAAAAGTTCAAAGAAATCTGGAGTAATTGAAACACTAGTAAAATTAAAGATGCTAAAATTATTATGTGTGACCACTATGTGGTTACTACTAGGACTTGCAGAATTCATTGTTTCAAGAATAATGTCCACAGCAGCTTCTGTTAGTTGTGACCCCTCCCCCAATTCTGTCGGTAAGGGGAGTTGTTGTTCCTCCCCATCGGTCTGTCCTGGGGTAATTGAAAAACCTGCGGAGGGTTAGCTCCTCCTTTTTGTGCTGACCGTTCACTCCTATGGAGTGGTTCTGTGTTAGGTGTACTGAGAAAGTTCTGTTTACCTGCACCATAATCAAGGCCTTCTGCATTAAAATTGCCCTGTTTCTGTTTGTTAAATATATGGTAAGCTTTACCCTCTCTGTATTCTGCCAAGTCCCTGTCTAATTTCTTGGCTTTCCTTTCTAGTACTTTAAAACAATGTTGATCAACTTCCAAAAAAACTTCATCATACTTCTTCTTATGCCTTAAAAAATTTTTGTGTTTTACAATATTGTCATTGAGCAAAGTCAGGTAATTTAAAATAGTGTTACATTTGTTCTGGTAATCTTGTACCATAAAATCTAACATCTCAAGTCCTGTTCGGTTAAATAGTTCCACCAGTTGTGAATACAAAACAGAACCTATGGTGGCATTACTGGGAAATTTAAAGCAACAGAGTCCTTTCGGGACTCTTTGTACTTTGATACACTCCCTTAGATAATTAATTTCCAGCTGAGAATTTTTATAAGCATATAGTTTTTTGTTAAAAGTGTCAAAATCAATGTCAAGCTGTTCAACGTTATTGTCAACAGTACCTTGTTTGAACATTGGTTGAAATTCCGCCCATGCTTTGAAGCTGACCTCCTTGTCAGGGAGCCCAGTGTGCGATCTGTAGCTGTTATGTGCATTGTCTTCTTGGTAGAACCATCATGCATCAGTCATCCAAAATAATTAAATCAAAATGTATGCATGTATGCATGCTCACATCCTACATCATATACTTAATGGATTTGGTCCTGGTGTATTTATTTACACACATTTTTTTATAAAGGCCAGTTCTCCACTTATTACATTTTGATTTAATTATTTTGGATGACTGATGCATGATGGTTCTACACACCATTCTTTAGACAATCTGTTCTACTCATTTTCATAAGGTAATAAAATTATTGGTAGTATTTTTTGTAAGGGTAAACACTATATAATATATTGGTACATAAAAAATCTTTTTATTTATTTCATTTATTTTTCGTAAAATTTACCTAGCAGAAGCACAGCTTCATTTTAAAATGTATACAGTTTTTAAATTATGTGGCTTTACAAAAGCCAAATGACTATTGTTTTTATAAGCACTATGGCACTTTAAATATGTAGTAGTTTACTTGGAGGTAATTATAATTGTTTATAATTGTTTTTAATTGATGAATTCTTTATGATTTAATTAATGAGTTTGGCCTATCAGGAGTGATATATATACTGAATGGCCACACATTTAATTTCACCTTGAAAAAGCCTGAGATTCTCAGGCGAAAGCGCTTGGAATTATTGTGTTGTGTGAATAAAGAAGTTTTATTTCAGTGCTAAACACCTATTTGCTGTTGCATCTTTTCTCGCTGACTAGCCTCCTGTGAAGGAGTATTTTTAGCGAATTTTGCTACCTAAAGCACTTTGGTTTTGTACTGTTGCTGAAGACTGAGCCAGTGGTCTTCCTTTTGCTTCTCGGTTTTGGTGCTGTGTTTTTTCTTATTAACATCATTGTGCTGTATAACCTTTTAAGTAACATTTATATTTGCACAGAAGTACTGCCTTACATGCACATGTGAAGTGAATTGACTAATGCACTAGTATGCATGTGTAAGCGCATAACAGCAGTAGTACACATTGATAAGCAGTTGTAAGTGTGTGTATGTGTATTTGCATGGGGGTAAGCATTGCCTACATAGATTGAGCTAAGTACATGCTAGCTGAGTGTAAGGAAACGCAACCCGAGGTTAGCATTGCTTAGCTCTGCGCAAACCCGTGCATACCTGCGTACAACCGCTCAGATGTCCCTAACTCACTCTGTATCCGACACCCAGTGTTCTTCCCTGAAACAAAATATACAGCCTCTGGAAGGCCCAAACTCGGGATGCTGCACATCATACACTAGGTGATTTACCAGTAGACCATGGCAGATGTACATAACCACTCATGTTACATACATTTCATCCAGCACAATCAGTCAACAGCACAGGAAATGAAGTAATAACACACCACATAACTTCTTAATGCATGAATCCGGGACGTAGTCTGCCATAATGTGGATACATATAGGTATATTTGTCAGATCTTGCTCTAATAGACTTAAAACATTGCAAGTTACACAATTAAATGTAGCAGAACACATATATTGATGGAGATAAGTCTGAAACACGTACATGTCGGCACGAATGACTGATCTCAGTCCTAAGTTCATCTATGTCAATTGCCAAGCAAATGAGGTACATGCCATACATATAGGCCGAACATGCATGGACATATGGACAGATATACATCTGTAAATGTAGACAGATAGACAGCTATATATATATATATATATATATATATATATATATATATATATATATATACATGTGTATGCATTGACTCACAAATAACCATATAACATCAATTGTACATAGATAGTTTAATATGTTCAGTGTATACATCCACATATCTATCTATATATATATATATATATATATATATATATATATATATATATATATATCTACATACATACATACACAGATATATATAAATACATATACATATACATAGCTAGAGCTATATGCCCATGTCTATGGGGGTTTCACATATATACTTATGCAGATATATATAAATATATATATATATATATATCTATACAGATAGATATGTGTAAATGATTTCTACATGGGAACGGACTCCTGGCCCACTTTGTACTACATAACAGACCATGACCACAGTTAATGTGGGTGGGGGCACAAATGAAGGACACCTGGTATTTACTGCTATGTAACCCCCCCCAGCCTTAACGGATATGCTGTGCAATCCAATATCCAGCACATGCAGAACATGACAGCAGGACCCACAACAACACAGCTACAATGCTCCATCAGTAATCCATGTCACCTGTACATATCAGGCCAATATCTGTAACATATCATGCAGATAGGCCATTGTACAGCAGGGAATGTACTGTGCTGAAGGGGTACACATTACAACGGTACAGATATGCTCACACATCCATACATTGACAATCATGTGCAGGTATTTATATATATATATATATATATATATATATATATGTATATATATATATATATATATATATATATATATATATATATATATATATATATATATATATATATATATATATATATATATATATATATATATATATATATATATATATATATATATATATATATATATATATATATATATATATATATATATATATATAGGATATATGGGTACATACACATATACACAGACAAAGGGTTTTAGTAGCCATACATATGTAGAGGTAGTGTAGATGTACTGGGTGCAATGTATATCCCCAGACACAAGCTCTGTAACTGGTACCTGTGACATGTGTGGTGTGGCAACCAGCCCCACAAAGGGGATACTTACATTGCACATATACCCACTCACAATTCAAAGGACATGACACGACACACAGGTATGTATACACAGGCAACCTTTTTTTGTGTACCATACAATAATGTATGCCATTACTGGACAGCACATGGATGTTGATGTACATAACCAGTGATGGATGCAAGGCCCACACAAAACAGTAGATGCAGACAGTGCGGATATATAGCATATTATGGTGTCCAGGCTAAGCCCTTCAATTCGTACAACAGTAGATAAAGGATTTGCCTGCACGATACATAACAATCAACAATATCAGATGTAGTTCAGCAGCTTCCAATTACACCCTGTAGTCAAACCCTAGGGGGACATTCATTACTTGTGGTAATGTCAATGTATCTGTCACATGTATGGTGTCTGACCAACAAATGTTGTGGATGTCTACGTTATGACTGGGATGATAGTAGGAATGCTAGCAGTAGTTAATGATAGGCCATTACCTAACAACCCCTAACCGTATCACAACAGGACAAAGGCTGCCATATATGTGGATGACAAAGGAAGGAACACAGAGCCATACCCGCAGTATTGCAGTTACATACCCTGGAACATGCTGGTGTTACAGGATGTGTTGCAACATACCCTTATGCAGGAATAAGACATCAGGGACACAAATAGATATAGCAATGTACTGCTAGCATGCAATACACACACTGCCAGTATAATATCCAACACAGGACCTGTGTGGTGGATAGACGACACATGATAGGCACACCTCTGTCCAGCTAGGGGATAGGCCCACAGTAGTGAACTATGCAGACAGACAGCAGTCCAAGGTAAACTAGTATGTACAAACACACACACTGTAACACCAGTACTATGCAAAGCATTACACCACTCTACTCACAGTCTGTCTGTATGTCCTGATCCTCCTACATATATGTGGCTGCCCTGAGTGTGCCAGTTCTCCTGTAAGAGGTATTGCTACCTTCTGTCTGTAACATTGATGCCCACACACAGGAAGGATGTCCATTACACAGGGAATGTACAGGGAATATGCCCATATGATGTAGGGATTCATAGTGGGTGGTGGCCATGACAGTGGTAATTGGAAGTACTACACATGTGTACTCAGTTATATATATATATATATATATATATATATATATATATATATATATATATATATATATATATATATATATGGCTATCTGGAGAAGTACATGTCCATATCGTCCCACCATACGTCCTGGACACGGAGTGTAGCCCTACCCCACCCCCTATAGTCCCAATGTCGTAGTGCAAGGGGATGTCTGGTATGTATAGCTGGTATATTAATAGACATTTGCTACTGTCATTGGGATTGTTGTCACAGACATGGTGTGTGAGTCGAAGGTGACATCTGCTCATAACATGAGTGCCACTGGCTACTGACAGACATCCTAAGGTTATCATGGTACAGTACCTGCATATATAGCAGGGTCAACAGCCATGTCACAGCCCAGGGTAGGATACACCTGTGTGAAAGTGCATAACCACAACCAATGTGAGCACAGCCACATATGGTACGTTAGCATAATAGTACAGCATATGGACTATCTGTCCTACACCATCCTGAAATGTGAGACTCACAGAATGACCCTACATATACTGGCTGCTACACAGTCTGGTCTGATGGCTGTCTGTGGTATGGGACATGTGTGTGTATGGCCCTACAAACATGTAAGGTAAAATGGTACCATACAGTGGGGCAGCATGTAACATCAGATAGAAGGGGAGCTAGAACAATGACATCTACAACAGTCTGTAAACAGGCCATAGTACATATTAACAATACACACACTGCCGACATTCAGCATCACTACACAGACCTCAGTACTGTAAAAAACATCCACAGAATTTCCAGGTTATGGCATTAATTGTAACCCCTACTGTACATGACATGTGTTCCACTCTGATATATCACTGGCTTGTTATCAGATATGATGACACTACTTACGGTGTACAGCACATATGCACCACTTCATGCATGACATATGTACAAAGGTTGACAGAGGTGTGGCTAACAGCACATACACAGGGCCAGTATAGACATGTTGCTGTGATACCCTCATTAATCTACCATTGTAACGGGGTTTGTTGCAACATATGTCTAATGAGGGATATGTAGTCAGTAACTGTCACGGCCTTCACCATCAACAGACTGCAATCCGCACATAGATACATTGTGGCTAACATATGAAACCAAAGGCACAACACTGCCCAGTCTGCAGATGACCCTGCAGATGGGGATTCCGGATATACATGGAGCTGACATGGCAGGTATTACAACATGTACGACAGGCATATCCAGACAAACACTGTTAATCCAACATTACTCCATATGTAGTATAACAGCACTTACAGTTTGTAGTCAGGTCAGGCACATCCCCCTCCTGTTTGCTGCCCTCTTTCCACAGTGTATGTTATTAGAGGCAAATCCTGAACCCATCTGAAATGCTGTTTGCCAAACGACAGTTCTAGCTATTGCTCACAGTGACAGACAAGGGCCAACACCACCAGGATGTTCACAGGTATTGGAGTGCATTTCCATGCAATTGGCTATGGGAATGTTACCACACCTGTTCCACATGCAATCGGCTAGGGAAGGGCTGCAATTCGTGCGGAGGCCATCAGCTGATCATGAGCATCACTTTAAATACATATGCTGCTGCCTACGCAATGCAGATGTGGGCCTCCACATCCGCCAGAGAGGGAATGGGGGAGGCATACAGAGGCAAATACATGTCAGGGAGGGGTGGAAGGGTAAAAGTGATGCATGTTTGTGTCACACACCTACCAGCACAGGGTATAGAACACCCAACAGCTATGTAGTGCTATTACAGTTCGATGCTGTTATTGGATGCACCACTTGGGTTATCTGGTGGGGAGCACTCAGAACAAATATGTGATGGTGAGTGACATCCGTAACAGGGATATGGTAGATATACAGTCGGTGATGTACAACATGGCTGTCTGCATGAACAGGTGCCAGCATCAGCACAAGCACACTCACACAGGGACGCACACACATTAATGCAATTGGCAGGGCCAGGAGTGCAACTCATCACTAGTGGGATTGCCACAACTCATCAATGTGCAGGGAACACATGCACCACACGGGTCATACGGAGATCGTATGGGCAGTGAGTATGAAGGGTTGTCAGACATCAGGCAGCATGCTTCACTGTGCCCTGGGGGTAATATTGAGTGTGGATGTGGACATATGCACCATACAACACACACACAAACACACAGGGTGCCAGTTTGGACATGCACTGGTGCATGTCTGTATGGGTGTGTGGTGGCCAACAGTGCCAGCAGGCTATACAAGGGTAGGCAATGGGTATACCTTGGCATCAGGCCACATGACAATGGTCTGCATTGTGGCACAGTCCTGTAGCATCTGCATTTGCCCACACAGGTGGGTATTGCATCCATCATCCAGTCACCTAGGTGACTAATGTGTGTGGCCAATGCTGTGCATCACTTGCAATGTATGTGTTCCCTAGTCCATGACTTGGATGGTGTCTAGGATGTGCACACCTCCCACATGCATGCACAGTGACATGTGTAACTGTACCTGGTGTGTCTGGCCCATGCTGTGAACACAGCTTATCATCAGATGTGCCAGTCTTGCCCACATGTGGCAGGGAGATGTACTGGTCAGCAGATTTACCCTGCACCTAAATTGATAGCATGCTAACAGCATTTCCTAATGTCAGTGTTATCTGTCCAAACAGGGCATGTTGTCAGGCATGGTATGTCAGTTGTGAGTAATATGTGAAGGCACAGTGGGGTTGCTAACTGTGATTGGCAGGCCTTGATGTCACATGTATGGGTATGGCTTTGCACCCCAGCCTCTCAGCTATTTACATCTGTTATCACTGTATGGTTGACATTGTGACATATAGTAGGGCCACTATAAATGAAATTAGCAAAACCCCTCCACATTTCCCACCGGTGACACACACACACACACACACACACACACACACACACACACACACACACACACACACACACACACACCTGTTATGTCTGGGAGTAGAACCCCTACCTAACTAGTTTACTACACGACATCACTACACAGTTATATTACGCGCCATGGACATTACTGAAGTGCATTTTCCCCAAAGGTGTATTTTACAATTAATGACATCAGCAGGACTACCAAAGTAGGACATTTGTAATGTACTGCAAGTGAGTAGCCTATAATGCATTCCTCCATACACAGACACTGAAACACACACAAAACATCCGGAACTGGCATGGATGGAGATGTAACACTACCACCATTCTAAATCACACTACAGCAGTACACAGTTACAAAATGCGCAACAGTGATTACTGGGCTATCATTTTCCAAGAGGTGTACTTCTAGGTGAGTGACATCAGCAGCCTTGACAAAGCAGAGTATTTGTATTGTACAGTGTGTGAGTAGCTTAAAAATCATTGCTGTCTACTCAATCAGACACATACACACAGTTGCCAGGTCTGGGGATCAAACACCTGCCTAACTAGTATATCACACTGCAGCAATACATAGTTACAGAACGCACTACGGCAATTACTGGGCTTTCACTTTTCCAGATGTGTACTTCTAGGTGAGTGACATCAGCAGCCTTGCCAAAGTAGAGTATTTTTATTGAATGGAGTGTGAGTCACCTAAAAAGCATTGCTTTCTACTCAGTCAGACACATACACAGTTGCCAGGTCTGGGGTTTGAACACTTACCAAACTAGTTTAGCACACTACAGCAGTACACAGTAACAGAATGCGCTACAGTGATTACAGGGCTATCATTTTCTCAGAGGTGTACTTCTAGGTGAGTGACATCAGCAGCCTTGCCAAAATTGAATAGATGTATTGCATGGAGTGTGAGTAGCCTAACAAGCATTTCCCCCTACACATTCAGAGGCAGACAGGCAAACACACAAACACACACTGACACAATTGACAGGTCTGGAGTTAGTACTACTACCTAACTACTCTGTCACTACAGCAGTACGCAGTTATGGGATGTGCCATGCATATTACTGAGCTATAGCTCTCCCAAAGGTGTAATTCACATTGGATAACATCAGCAGACTTGTCATACTACTGCTATGGGGAGGGCAGTGTGTGTATGTGCCATACCCCATTTATGTAGGGGTTGACATGCCACATGCGGGCACACACGGGTTCATATGTCACAGGTGTGTGTATACAGCTACTAGATGGCTACTTCCTTGTACAGTCTTGTTGCAAAGCTGCCATGTACACCACATAGTCTGTCATGCTAACAGGTACTGGTGGCTAGTATCCACAGTGGTTTACATCCACCTCATGTGTTGGGGGCCATTTGCTGTGTGCCAGTTGGAACAGGCCTGCATGGCTCCTTGTCACAGTCACCCTCTTGCACACATCTATGCCTGTGTACCTGTGGCTTATTATAGTTTGTTGTCCTTACATATTTGTCTGTATTCCTATCCACTGAGTGTGCAAGGCAGGAGTGGTGCATACTGACATGTGTCCGCACTGAGAACTGCAATTTCCAGATATGTCTGGTCCACTGGTGTTTGAAGACATGGCCTTCATGTGTTTAAGTGTGTGAGCATGCCCAGTATGACCTCTCAGTATGTTGTTGACTGACATTGCCTTCATTCCTCTTAGTGTGTGAACATGCCCAGTATGACCTCTCAGTATGTTGTTGACTGACACTGCCTTCATTACTCTAAGTGTGTGAGCATGCCCAGTATGGCCATCTGTGTTGCATGTGTGGATCACGTCCAGGTAGTTCATACTGTGGTGCTGACCTTTGTGTTGTACACCAACAGGTAGCATGCTGTGTCTGCAGGGTATCCATCGGTCATTTGCCATTGACTGTTGCAACATTTCTGCATAGCGGGTGGGGGGATACCTGACTGTTTCTACTGTTCTACACAGGTGTGGGGGGAGGCACACCTGACTGTTACTCTAAATGTACATTGGATGGGGGGGTGCACCTGATACTTGTACACATTTGCTAGGACTGAACTGGTATGTCAGATACTCCATTTCAGTCTGTAGTCTTACCTATCCTGCTGGTTAGGGATTACCAGTGTAGTACAGATCTTAGCTTTGTTTACCTACATATCAGTTTCTGACTTCCTAGCCTTCACAACTTACATCCGATTGCCTGGCCTGCTGTGGTCTGTCTGTGTAGGCCAGGGGGAGGGGTTACCCATAGGGCACATTCAGAGGCCAAAGTACAGCATTTGTTTGTGTTAGTCATCACCTGTCCTGCTGGCTCAGACTGTTGTTGGGTATGTGATCCTTCCTTACTGGCATGTGTGGCTCTTATGGACACCCCTGTCACTTATGCCATTTCCTGCAGTGGGTTTTGCCATGCTGTGTAGTACTGACTACTATGGTGACTCCAGTATGTGTTACAGATCTCATTATGCCACTACGGGTGTCTACTGTCTGCTGCCTTGACATCTGGCCACCCAATTCCCCTGCATGTTCACATCCATACCATAACTACAAGTTAAAACACTTTCTACTCCATTTGGCAATTGGTAGGTTGATTGACTTACCTTGAGGGTGTGCCGGACTTGAGGATTGGGCTGAAGGGCTGCCTATGTTGGATGCACATAGTACACTCCCTATACATGGTTGGGCAAAGGTAGTGTCATGTTTGGCATCCCTTTTACTGTCTGTGTGAGTCAGAAAGAGGTGTAATTCCCTGGGCCTCTACTGTGTCAGTGCATATGCTATACATTGCCTCTTTGCCAAGGCCAGGGTATACTGGGCACGCCCTCTTCTGCCTATTGGGGCAGGCTCAAGTTGTTCCTCCTCCAAGTCACTCTGTACCTGTACAGGCCTTGGCATTGGTGTGGGGGGGGGCTGTGTGGCCCTACCCCATGCTGTTCCTGCTGCAGCTGTTTGCACAGGATTATATTGTGTACCATAACACATACCATTACTATTTGAGTGCATGTAGCTGGTGAATACTGTAGAGCTCAACCGGATGTGTCCATACACCAGAACCGTAACCTGAACATACCAAGCACACGCTCTACTATATAAATTCTACAAAAATACCGAACTCCGAATACAGCAGTAATCCCAATGCTTGTTTATTTAAATCATAAAATACTTCCGAAACTGTGTAAAAAGTACTGGCAAGTTCTTCACTCAGCAGTTAACATGAATGAAATACACACTCTAAAATACAATAAATTAAAGCGCTTTTCATCCGGATCTTATCCAGACTTCTTCAGACAAGACAGTTAAAATACTCAAGTACCATTTAAATAAGCTCACCTGATACTGGTGGCCAATCCGGTACTAGTGGATCGATTTAAAAAAATTTTTAAAAGCAGTACTCATTCATATTCATATCATCACACACCACGTAAACAGCTTATAAAATGCCCCAGAAAAAAACAAGTTTGCTCCCACAGTGTCTATAACCTTTTGTACTACATCCATAATACTTTATATAATGTCATTTAATATTTCACAGTGAATTACAACTGGTGTATTACTTAAAGAACCAACGGTAGTGTCTACCCTTCACATACAGGTCACAATGTCTACCAACATAATATCAGTGGAAATAAATCATTTTGTCTTTCATTTATTTGTGCTAGTACATGCTCTATTATATGTCTGGCCTGTGCGTGTGCCTCATCATGGCATTGTTGTTCAGGTGTGTGTGCATTTCTGATGGGTGTCATCAGCCACGGCTCCAGTGGGTACCCAGCATCCCCTACTAGGTGACCGTAGGCGATGTGCACATCAGAAAATCTGTGGTACAGCTGTGTCAGTTGCCATATGTGTGAATCATCATAACTTCCAAGGCAGCCAGCACACCCACAATGCCCTGGGCATCACTTATGACCTGGCAGTTGATGGAGGGGATGCCCCTGCAGTTGATGTAGGCCTTACCCTGCTCACCGGGTGGTGCTTTGATGCATAAGTGCATGAAGTCTATAGCACTCACTACCCCAGGGTAGTTAGCTATTTGGTGGAAGAGACGCATATTGCGGGTCAATGACTCATGTGTGTTGAGGAAATATACGTGCTCACTGGCATGTGCTGACATGGCATCCAGGAACTGGTGGAATACTCTGGATGCTGATGCCTGTGAGATGCCCATGTTATCCCCAGTTGTGGTTTGGGAGGTACCTGTGGCTAGTATACCTAGGCCTACACATACCTTGGTATCCACTGGGATGGGTTCCCCTTGGCCAGTATGGTGTGTCAGGTGTGGCCTGCACAGCTGAACGATTTGCTGTTGGAGGTCTATGTCCACCCTATAGCTTTCCACTATCTCCAGCTCATGTAGCCCCTGGTAGGTTACCCTGGGTCTGTACACTCTTCTCTGTCTCATCACTGTGGGTTGTTCAGCAGCATTGACATCCTCACCACCCTCATTCTCTTGCACATGTTGTTCTATGTTGCCTGCTGCAGCCCTTCTCATTTTGTAAGTTTGTTTTTAAAATTTCCCCACTTGTATTCACCGGTGGTGTACAGTGTGGAAAAACCAGGGGGGTAGGTGTTTGCTTGGTTTATAGTGGTGTTCTGGGCTGGTCTGGTCTGCTGCCTGTGTGATTAGCTGATTCTGATACATTTCACCTGGCTGCTCAGCTAGTTCTCCTTGATTAACTTCCTACTGCTGTTTTCCCTTCCCACTGTCTCCCTGTATAGGCCTGTGTGCGCGCTGCGCAGACAGAGTGCTCATATGTGCACAGAGCTGCTATTTCCTTGTTTAACTTCCTACTTCTTCCTGTGAAACCCAGTGCACAGTGCGCACACCCGCTTACATTTTGTAAGGAGTGATAGGCAGTTAGGACACACCACTAGTTTAGCTGTGCTACACTAGGAGCAGTCCCAAGCCACAGGGCTCCAAACCACTTACAGTATGCCTGACACACCCACCCATGATGTCACCTATGTCCTAGTCTTGCACCCAGCTATGTTTACTCTTAAACTCTTGGGACCTGCCTCACACACTGGGAAAATCTGTGATTCACTATGCTTCCCCTCATTTGCATAGGATTGCCTGCTAATGCATAGTTACATGTCCCACACTGGGCCTCCCCCCTTAGCAACTATTACTCACTGGCCAGGTTGTCTTATGCCTCCCATTGACTTGCATGGCTAAATACTGCTTTTAGTTAAAATGCTTATTTTAGGTTTATTTTATTACTTTCCCCCCGATCCCGTTTGAGCGCCGTTGTCCTATGCTTAAACAGGCAAGATCAGCGAAAGGAATATAAAAGTTATTTTTTTTTTTCATTTTTACACACTTTGTATTGTCAGTGGCTTTCTACTTGCCATTGCCATGCTTCACCACTGATATGCAGTCTTTATTTGGAGCTGTCATAGCTCCATTTTGTAGTTTGCAGAAACTTACTCTGTTTCTAACCGGGTACATTTCTGCAGACTGTACTCATCCTGCACTGACACCTTCCTGCTTCCTGGACTGCAGATTACCCTCATTTGCATGTTTTTCATCTGTAAATGAGGGTAATTTGCATACGGGGGCTTGGTCTGTGCAGAATTAGTCTAAGAGCTCACGTGCACGTCCCGGGAGCTCGTTCCTGGATTGCACATTGGCCATATTGCCGAAAATAGCTCTTAGACTAATCCTGCACGCTATAACTGGCTTTGTAAATCTGGGGGATATATATATATATATATATATATATATATATATATATATATATATATATATATATATTATATGTGTGTGTGTATATATGTATATAGCTATAAATATAGATATGAATATATATATATATATATATATATATATATATATATATATATATATATATAGTTATAGATATATAATATGGATTTATATACACACTTATCTCCCTCCAGACACATTCCTTATATGTATAAAGATGAAGTTCTGCTTACAAATATGTTTATGATTACTTAGAACTTTTTGCTTACATATACATTATCTTTGAATTCGCACATACATTTCTTCTTGCATTTAGCTGCATTGATGTAACATATAGTTATATTTCTCTAGAGATGTTTGCTTGCTGTGTGAATTAAGTTGAAAAAATAAATGTTAAAATATTTAATATTGAACTCTGTCCTTCACACTCCAACCTGGTCAACTAATTTGGCCAGCTGAACAGGCCTGCACATGTCCCAGTTATCATGCCTGTACCGAGACTTTGGCCCTAACAGAGTGACCCCTGTGAAGATTGACAAGTGCTCACCAAGCTGCTGCCATCCCTGGCACTTTTAGTTTTCTGCGGTTATGATTCCTATAAGACGTAAGCCGTAAACTCAGTCTGCTTATCAGACCAGCTTAGAATGTGGCCTTGTGCCTTAACTCGGGCTGTCATCATTAAAAGTGCCAAAGCCAAAGTGAGGAATGTAACTGTAGGTATGTTTTTCAGAGAGTGGGAACATCACCATACCCAACTCATGTAGCCGTGTTAGAGCTTTACCCATTAAAGTACTATTTTTTATGAAGTTCGGTTTACCAATTCCATTGTAAAAGAGACCGGTGTGCGTTTATATGTATCTATATGTATGTCTTACATATATATATATATATATATATATATATATATATATATATATATCACAGAACTTGACCCAACAAACACCAATGTAATATCCAAAAAGCAATAAACCCAAAGATGGAGAAAAATGGCAGCAGCAATAAATCCACATAAGTAAATCCACAGGAAAAGATCCATGTAAAATGTTAATAGTGCTGGATAAAACACAGAACTTATTTTTATTTTTATTTATACATCATGTACTATTTGGAGCGTATTGCTTTAAGCTGCTACATGAAATGATATGTAACATAAGCTGCTACAGGAAATGATGTGTAACATAAGCTGCTACAGGAAATGATGTGTATAAAAGCCAGCTGGCTTTTTCTGTTTTTATAACGTCTGAGGAAGCGGTTTACCCGCGAAAGTGCTTACGTATTAAAAGCTTTTTGGAAGTTTTGTGTCTTATCCAGCAAGTTTCTTGGAAGTTCTGTGTTTTATCCAGCACTATTAACGTTTTATGTGGATCTTTTCCTGTGGATTTACTTCTGTGGATTTATTGCTGCTGCCATTTTTCTCCATCTTTGGGTTTATTGCTTTTTGGATATATATATATATATATATATATATATATATATATATATAGATAGATATGGATCTATATATCAAAAACAAAATGCCAAAACCATGAGTCTTAAAATTTCAAGACCATAAGAATCAAATGTTACAGGCACAAGCATTTTAAAACATCGCACCACACATTAACAAAATGTATAACATCAAATACAAAAGCTGCAGAATACACTGACATATAATTCATAGCTTCATAGATTAGTACTAGGCTAACTGCCCTCGGGGACCATTTTAAGCCTAGCCAATTACCCCATGTGAGAATCAAACCCTGCACCTTGTGTTTCTAAGGTAAGCCCCTTAACCATTACGCCAACCTCCCACCCCATTTCATGGGTATAAACCCTGCTGATGACTCTCCTGCACATTACCAAATGAATCCACCAATGAAAATAATATGTTACTAACACTGCTGTTCACTTAGGGATCAGGAATGTCCATCCTATATTTTGTTTTTCTTGAATGTTTGGTCTGGTGCTGTGATTGCTGGAATACTCTGGTGTTAGAATTCATGTTCCCAGTTGTTAAGGAAATGCATACCAACTGACAAGAATCAAAGAATGAACAGAAATGTTATTAATACATTATTGCCAATGGCAGAGTCACATGGTGACATGCAAGAGTGTCATGCTGACTATGGGTTATACCTGTGAATTACTTGTATTCTGCAGCCTTTGGAAATTATATACATTTCTTTAATGCGTTGTGCATTGTTTTAAATGTTCATGCTTGTAACATTTCGTTCTTATGGTCTCGGTGCTTGAACATTTATGGCTTTGATATTTTGTTATACAGGCCCATTTATCTATCTAACTATATATATATATATATATATATACATATATACATATATATATATATATATATATATATATATATATATATATATATATATATATATTTAGGTCCCCTACCATAAACAAACTCTACAACAGAAGGAGAAAACTGATGCGGAATAAGGTGAAGTCCGAAGACTGGAAAAACTCCCTTATCTGCCTCAACAAAAAGTAGAGATCGCTCATCAACTCCTCTAAAGCTAGGTTTGAAAACAGAATTGAGTAACACTGCTGTAAAATTAAATAAATAAATTAAAGATAAAAGGAGCTGTCTAACTAACAGTGCAAGTAGACCATGCACCACACAGCACAGCCTGCACAAAGCACTGCAGGCATTAGCTATCCTCTGTGTTTTTTATAATGAGGAAGCACTAACTTGAATGCCATGCTTCATAGTTTTAGACTAGACACTGATCTTTAACTGTGCAGCCATATACTCTACACAACCAGGCTGCATGGGTCCCCTTACAACTACTGCACTAAGCCAATCAGGAATTCAAGTAAAACATAGCTCAAACAGTAAACGCAATAAAAAACAATGAACTGAGTAGCTCAGCAATTTAATAGTCCGAAAACAAAACTTTCAGGTTAAAAACCCTTCATCAGTGTTAACATCACATCCTACTACAAACCAATTTATACAGATTCAGTTAAGTCACAGCAAATAACATTCACCAATTCATCTTAAAGGAATACTAAAACTTTAAAAGGACTCTAAAAAGATTTTTGCAAAACATACGTATTAAAGTGCAATAAACAACAATTAATGTAAACAGTTTTGTCTCTGTTTTAAAACAGGTTTTAACGGTACCATTTGATTTAAGCTGGGTGTTTGATCTGCAGATAAAAAAATAATCCATTTACATTCACTCAGTTCTAACTTGTTATTTATGTCCCCCCGTCTACTGCTTTTACTTACAGTGGCAATGACCTTAAACATAAAACTATGTCCTGAATCAGTTTTATATATATGCTTAGCTAAAGCATTTGTTAAAATTCTGCATCTAATATCAGAATTATGTTCGATTATTCTGTTTTTTAGCCTTCTATTCGATTTTCCTACATAGAAACAGGTACATTGTTTGCATGTGGCTAGATAGACTATGTTGATGGTATTACAAGTTGCAGCACATTTAAAATCAAACCTCCTTCCAGTTAGTGTGTTAAAATGACTCACATCTTTATCAATAAAATTGCAACAGCAGCAATTATAACATGTAAAAGTACCATACTTGTTTTTTATCGGGTTAAGATGTTCCTTAAAATTTTTATAACACAGCTGTTGCTTGAGATTTATATTATTTCTATAGGCAAATCTAGGTACAGAACCAATAAGCTTCCTTAATTCTTGTAAAGCTTGTAGTACGGACGAATTATCAGAAACCATTTTTTGTATATGTGGAGTGGTTTTATTATATGTTGTTACATATTGTAAATATGTATGAGCAACAGGGGCAGGAAGTACTTAATCAATGTTATCACTTCTATTTCTAAAGTATGGACTAGCGTCATTATCACGTAACCCAACAACTTCATTATAATGTAAAGAAAGCATACTAGCATCATAACCTCTGTCTATAAATAGTTTTATCATTTCTTCTATTTGTTGTTGAAAAAGATCAATGTCAGTATTCTGCCTACTTAGGCGTATCATTTGGGATTTAACTATCCCTTTAAAGACATGGGGGCATGCATACTTCTCTTATGCAAATACTTATTGCCATGTATTGGCTTACTATATACAGTGGTATGCATATTAGTATTGTCATAGCAAAGTGTTACATCTAGAAAGTTAACCCTTTCTGGTGAACAAACAATTGAAAATTCCAAGAATTGAGTACTTTTGTTTGGATATTCAAAATATCCATCTAGTTCTTGCCTGTTGCCTTTCCAAATAAAAAACACATCATCCACAAAACACTTAATAAAGCAGATCTTATCAGATAAATGTATTGCATTATTAAAGATTGTTTCACATTCCCAATAATTCAAAACCAGTGTTGCATAAGTATTAGCCACCGAGGTCCCCATAGCTATTCTGGATACCTGGTTGCAGTACTTATTATTAAATGTAAATATATTATTTTCAAGGACAACCTCAAGTAGCTCGCAAATAGTTTCAACCTGACATCCCTGTAATAGGCTCTTTTCACATAACAGCCTTCTAATTGTTGTTACCCCATACTGATTGGGAGTTACGGTGAAAAGGGATTTGATATCCATTGCAAATATAATAAAGTCAGATACATTTCTACCATAAAACCACAAAATCAAACCAGTCAAAAAATCTGGAGTGTCCTTGATGTAACTTTTCACATGTTTCAAATAAGGGGAGAGAGTGTGCTGCAAGTAAATGGAAATAGGCTCAGTGAGCCAACCAGGCGTAGAACACATTTAACAGTGTGTATTTTACAAAGTTAAGAGGTGTTATGGAGGTACAGAGTAACATAAGAGGTAATATTATATTTCCATGCAGGAGTGAGAATAACAGGTAATAGAATGACATGAGAAAAATCAACCTTTTGCAGGAGTATCTAGTAAGCCCAATAATATACTTGTTTTATATTACCATTTTAACAGAAAGAGCAGAAAAAGAAGGCATTTTGAAAGAGTTAAGGAATAATCACGGTATTGGATTTAAAGGTCTAGTGTTTGTGAATGCCCTATCTGCATTTGTGCAACATGAGGGAATCTGTAAAGGTTGTTGAAAAATTAGTAAGGTAGTGCAAGGTGAATATGAAAATGTTCATAGGTTAGTACTAGGCTAACTACTCTTATGGGCCATTTTAAGCCTAGACAATTACCCCATGTCAGAATCAAACCCTGCACCTTGTGTTTCTAAGGTAAGCACCTTAGCCATTATGCCAAGAAGAGCAAATGTATTTCAGTTAGTAAGGCTGGTATACAAAGTGGATCTAGAGCAATGGATGGATTTATTAAAATGTTAGATATTTGGGTTGGTGTAAATCAAATGTATGAAAAGAACTGGAAGAAAGCAAGGAAGGTGGGAGGAAGAGCAGAAAAGTGGAAAAAATGGAAAATGCAGAAAAGGAAGAGAGTGTTTTCTTTTAAAATATTTGCATTGAAATTGATTATTTCACACAGTTACTATGTCTTGAATTAAACTCAGTGGCAGATACATTACCAAATTTTGTATGTTATATGATATGGTGATGAACATTAAAACCAGTCCAAGCAGATGTTTTCTGTCAGGGAACTGATGATTTTAGATACAGTGACATTTGTAAGAGGAAGTATGGTTTAGGGAAGTATATGTCCCAATCCTGCAAGACAATTGAGGTGGAGATGGATGGGGAAAATGTAAAATAAAATATCAGAAAAGAAGGCTTGATATGAAATAATATAAAAACAAGAAGAATATACAGGACTGTATTGAATCATCATTCTCCAATAAACTGACTGTTCGATATAGCAAACCTTAGTTTATCAAATGTGAACCAACTAATGATCCACATAAAAACATGCCCTCGTACCCCCATTATATAAATTATATCCATTGATAGCATTACAGTGAAGAAAAATCAAATTCCCTTATCTCCCTCTGAACAGTCTCATAGAATACACATGGAGATGCAAACTCTGGCTGTATAAGTAAATTGAACAGGAAAGGTTGGCTTACATTAATAAAACTGCATAAGCTCCACACATTCAATAAATTGCATGCATCAGTGTAAAACACTTTCAAGGTGAAAGTAGAATTTTCACTATCATGACATGATCATTGAGTTAGCCATTAGAGAAGTGACACTGAGGTAAGGACATTTTAGGGGCTACTGCAGTATGCCTGCATAAAAACTGGGTGAAAATAGATCTGTTAATAGCTGCTTACTAAGAAGGAGCATATTGAAGTAGCAGCTCATCATAGGCACACAGCAAAAGGCTGCACCATTTTGTCTGTTTGTCTTCTACAAAGGTTTAACAGTAGCACAATTGAAATAGAACTCAATGCCCTCTGGTCTTTGTCAGAAAAAAATAATTAAAATGTGTATGCCAACTAATGAACCACTTATACTCAAAAAATTTTAAGGTCCAGTACCCCGGTTTGCTGCTTTGTAACCATTGTAGATGCCAGACAGGTGTGACATTATGTCAGGATAAATATTATTGTTTATAGTAGAGAAAGCTGCATCTGTTGGCACCTGATAGCTTGATATTTTGGGGCATTGCTAAATTACTTTTCCTGTATGAGGATATCCATAACATTCTGACTTTAACTGTCATACTAAGGGGTTGCCATTCTGTGATACTGCAGATGTGATTTTATTAATAAATTCATGTTATTTGCAGAAGCCATTCTGTGTACTGCATACTATTATCTTTGTTAAATGTCAGTCATGTTTACAAAATCTCATTTGAAATTTAATAACTGTGTGTGTAGTACATGATGTTTTATATACAAGTATGGTTATTAACAAATGAAAAAATATATTTCTTTAACTAGGGCTTACTGCCAAAATTGTGTCAATATTGTCAATAATTTTACCAGGGACATTTCAAAGAATTCTTTGCAGTATACTTTACAATCATTTTGTGGAAGTTATTCAAATACAGCAGCTAGAAACAATTTTGACTGATTTTGTTTTGGAAACAACATGTATTGTAAAAATCATCATCTAGACGTATTTGATAACTACCATCCTCTGTGCATAAAATTAAGGAATTACCTATAACATTGCATAGCCAATGGTGTGCTACATGGTACATAATGACAACGGTTTTCAGTATTATTTCATACTGGGGTAGTAATTAGAAATTATCAATTTCAATAGTATGTGCCTGGTTTAACAGGATGGATCCTGTCTTTTAAATATTGTTGCAGCTGCTGTCACACCAGCTTAGGCTATAGGATCTGAGTTACCAGGAATCTACTCAAGAAACAAAACAAACAAAAAATAAAATTAAAAAAAAAAAAAAAACGAATGCATTGCCATAAAAAAAAATTATAGTCAGTGCATTGCTGAAGAGTAATGTTGATGCTATTAGGTAAGAGTATGGTTTAGTTTCAAATATGGCTTACAGCAACTTAAGAAATGCTACCTTCATGCACAATATATTTTTTACTGTGCATGTTATGAAACTTGTGAGATGAATGATGCAGTCATAGGTTATCTAAATTTGGGTAAGAAAAAAAGTATGACTAGGATTAAAAAAGGGCTACTGCCCATGATAAGCCCTAGCATGGCTGCTTTCCCTCTGGAGGTGGCTTTTTCTGATTCAGAGACAGGCCCCCTGAAGTGATTCTAGAAGGTCTGTAGAATCATCACAGTGAGCACTCACCTCGTCTGTGCTACTTTCTAATGAGGCATTGTATGGAAGTGGCCTTTGCTAACTATCCTTGGCTTTATAACAGAAATGTCTGCGTAAAGGCATTCATGGTACCTAGTGGTTCAGAGAATCGCTCAGCTGTGAAAATTAGCATATGCATCTATCTATCTGTCTATCTATCTATTTCTTCATTTGACATTTGTTAACTGGGTTAGTCCAACTGAGTCAAAAGCCCATTTTAAGTGGAGATGCAAGGAGAAAAGCTCCAGTACATTAAAAGAAATTATGAACATACATTTAAGATAAAAAATAAACAGTAAGAGGCTGGTAACACGATGGAAACAAAGTTGAGATATAAGTTGTTACAAAGCATGGCAAGTACAATGAAATACAAAACTGAAACATAACTTAAGGCATATGTTGTTGCATAGCATGGAAGAAATAGAAAATTGAAACGTACATTTTTACATAGTTTGTAGCAGAGAATGAAACATAAATTGCAGTACAGGTTGATATAGCTCATATTTGAGTGAAGTAGAGCTATCTATGTTAATGAACATGGTCAGTAACCTTTGGTCCCTCCATTGTAGTTAACGGGGAGACCATGTTAAAGGTATGATCAGGTAAGTGTCTGCAGAAAGGTAGGTGTGAGTAGAGTTGTTAATGTGTGTTTGTGTATGAAGCAGCATGTATATATATCTGTACAGGATAGGTAAAGTAGCTGTGTGACTGTCTTTGTGTGTGTGTGTGTGTGTGTGTGTGTGTGTGTGTGTGTGTGTGTGTGTGTGTGTGTGTGTGTGTGTGTGTGTGTGTGTGAATATGAGGGATTGGATGAGTATGTCTGTGATTGTTATTGAGAGGTGGGAGGAGCAGATTTATGATGAGTATCTCTTTTATGGGTGTGAGACTGTCTGTGAATGTGTGTGCATGTGTATGTGTGTGTGTGTGTGTGTGTGTGTGTGTGTGTGTGTGTGTGTGTGTCTCAGAGGGGGGTTGGTATACCTCTAAACTCCCTTAGACTAAAGAGCAAGTTGTGCAATGCAGGAGAGGATGGGACATTTTAAAAGTTATTATTACAAAGATTGCCAGTATGAAATACATACAGAGGAATGCTAGATACTAGGGTCAGTCTTTAATATCACTCAACACTTAAAAGTTTATAGTCAAAAAGGCTTTGCAGCACAAAAGATGCAGGGCATATGGGGGACACTAAAAATGAGGGACAATCTTGAATATTACTCTTATTTCTTAAAATATTAATAGAACAACACATTTTACAGAGCCAAAGATGCACTGGGGACACTAGACACTAGGGGCAGTCAGTAGATATCACCCTAAGTCACTTTAAGTTAAAGGAATGGGTCTGGGAATGAAGTAAGCGGAATCTAAAGGCTGCACATTTGGCACAGGAAGAAGCTCATTAACAAGTTAGAGTTGCAGTACCCTGCACTGACAACTTAACAGAAGAGAAGCTATTGCATCAGAATGTGTTCTCTGAACAATAAGAAGAATGAAGCTTGAATACCTTGCATTACTGATTGGCTGCCATAGTCAATGTAGTATGAGCGGTAGAGAAAAAATAAGTGGCTACATCAGTAATATCCTGTAATCCTGTAATCTCAAGGACAGGTAAGAGGTATGTGTAGGTGCGTGTTGGTGTGGGGGGGGGGGCTGCATGTGACTGAATGTGTGCATGTTCATGGAAGAGTGAATGAGGGGGAGTATGTGATATAATGGATTCATGGGCCACCAGTGATGATTACTGTAGCAAAGTGCCGATTAGCACTAGCAGTACCACCACATAAGTCAGAAGACTGTGCAGATTAGGTAATAATTAAATATTTTCTCTTTGCTGCTAACATGTCTTTTACTCCTATTTCCTACAACTGATTAAACTGCTGCCTTTGGCTGAAACAGTTTTTACAAGCACATGGAACACTTTCTGAATCCAAGCCTATGTATAGTTTGTTTTTCCAAGAGTTCAGTCATGGTAATTTGAACTTTAACAGTCTGACCACAAAGTGATGGATTGTTTTATATGTTCAATAGTTTGGAAAGCATCCTCATATAAAAGTTATCATTGAAGGACAATATAGTACAGAGGGCTAAGCCTATGATATGTCAAAAACCATCATCTAAAAGATTTGAGTTCTGTCCAGCAGTTCCATGGTTACTATTTTGCCCTAGTAATGATGGGTTAAGGTTTCCGGGTCACCCTTTCAGGAAATGTGTGTTATCTTGACCTTTAGTTATTGTTTGTTTGTTTAGACTTTCATGTCTTTCACTTGTTTTTTGAGGTAGTGTTATACATACTTTATTTTCCCCAGTCTTCAAAGATATGTTACTTTAATTGTCCACTGAAAATTGTTCAAATATATGGCTATCATAAGAATGCCCTGATATTGAACCAACACAGTCTCCTTAAAAATATATATATTTATTTATTTAGCCTTTTTGTATTATTATTTTTGTGAGTGAGACACCTAGACTACTATGCCTAATCTACTTGCAAATAAAGAAAATAATATAAAACATAATATGGCTCCCTATTGCAATGTCAGCACTCACAATTTCAAGTACTGACAAGCCAAAAAAAAAAAAAGACTGAAAACTCATAAGCAGCCTGCACCCCTCCATGAATGGGGCAAGCCACCTCCCCATCTTCTATATATGCAAACTACAAGATCACCATACCTCAGAGAGAAGGGAATATTCTGAGAAATGGCATCACAGACTTGATATATATATATATATATATATATATATATATATATATATATATATATATATATATATATATCTCAGTCCATTCTTTTGATCATTCAGTCTCTGCATTTTGTGACTCACTCTAGTGAGTCCTGACATTTCAAATGATTACCATATAATACTGCAGTATTAGCTAATGGTCTTCAAACAGAAGCATGGTCAGGCAACAAACATAGTGCTGTCTAGAGATAACAGACAGTAGAGTACAAGTGTAGAAAGCTAAGCAGGATGTCTGTGTGCATGTAAAATCAGC
Organism: Protopterus annectens; assembly: GCF_019279795.1. Classification (NCBI taxonomy): domain Eukaryota; kingdom Metazoa; phylum Chordata; order Ceratodontiformes; family Protopteridae; genus Protopterus; species Protopterus annectens. Next base: position 208,902,812 of record NC_056742.1, on the reverse strand, counting down.
AGTGAAAAAAGCATCCCAGGGACAGTGAGACTGAAAACTGGTATGGCCTGCCAACCAAATGAATTTTACAGTCAGTTTAAAGGTTTACAAAGAGGACCCATTACAGTTATGGGACTGTGTGTAAATATAGAGTAACAGTTGCTGTAGGTAGTGATCGGCACTTTTATTTGGGAAGCTACAAGAGATGTACCTCATTATCAGAGGATGAAATGTTACTCATCATAGCCCATGAGTGGAGGCAGTACCCCTGTGCTTGATGTGGCTGATAAGGGACCCATGCTGGATACAGTTGCACTAATTCTGGTGGAGGTATTAAGTCATTCATCTTCAAATCTTAAGAGAACATAGTACAGGGAAGTTCATTACTAAAGGATCCCCATTCTACACAAGGTGTGAAAAAGCAATAAGGGAAAGAAACAGCCTTGGTTCAGTCAGGAGTAATAGCGACAGACTATAGGGTTTCTTTGCAGAGAAAACAGGGAAGGGACAATATCCAAGTCCTTTGAAAACAATTCAGTTTATTCAGTATGTCACTATGCCATTGGAGCTGGCACTTAAAGTAACAGGGAAGTTCAGACAAATGTATTAGCTACTGGAACAGATGAGGCTTTAAGAATGGTTACACATTGCAGATTTAACAAGGAAACATGCTTTATTTGAGAAAGTGTCTTTTCAGTGAATCCCAATCCATTGACTTACTGAGCATGTTGCTATCAGCTTTATTTATTTTACATGATGGCAAATTCCCTATATCCAATGCAGAGGCATTTTCTTCTCTGCAACCCTTCTAACTAATATATGTAACGAGGAGGAGTCAGTCCTTTAAATTAAACTGCAGCAGGTTCTCTAATCACACGTCAAAAGACCCAAGTTCAGTGTATCAGAGTTAATTGAAAAGTGACCTAAACAAATAAATAAATATCCTCCTTATATCCAATATACCTAACAGGACAACATCAGAAAAGAATGCATTTAGTGAAAATCAATAGTGTATAGTTTATCAGATCTTTGACTTCTCCTGGACAACCTGGAAGCATATCTCTCATATTCACAGAATGTCTAGATTTTTGTCTCATATTTTTGGTTTGTTCCTTGGTTCTCCGGTTCGATTCTCAGCTGGGGTGCCTTCTGTGCGGAGTCTGCATGTCCTCCCTGTGGTCACATGGGTTTCGTCCAGGTGAACATGCTGTAGGTGGATTGGACACTCTAAATCGGCCCTAGGTGTGAGTGTGTGTGTGCCTTCTGTGGAAGGTTGGGTGCCGGGCTAGCAACTCAACACCGTAAAACTCCACTGCCAATCATGAGCAGACAGGTGATCTGCTGTGGTGACCCCTAACCAGGAAAAAGCCAAAAGAAGAAGATTTTTGGTTTGTTCCTCATAAAATATGTGGTTTTCTGACAAGTCATGGAGAATTTACTGTAATAAATAAGGAAATATATTTGACTTTTAGACTTCATACCCTTCAAAAGTGCATGTTAAAAGAAATTATGTTATTCTAGCTACTTTCTAAGTGTATAAGAGCAATACTTACAATCTTTTCCTATCTATGGGGCTTTATCTTCCCCATTATTTTAGCCTTTTTTCAGATTTCTTGTGCTAAGAATTTGAGTGGTTTGGCTGGAATCCTTATATTGCATATGCATTAATAACAAAGATGTTTTTGTTTTTTACTTTAATAAGGCTATGACTATGAACAATTCCCATCATATGTGTCCATTTTAAATGTTTCAGCTTGATGATACATCAGAATTTAGAAACATCTAACTTTGTGAAGAATAACTATTCCACTAGATAGATAAGTTTATTATACTGACAACATAAAACTAGCTCTTATGCAATGGCAGATAGTTTTTTTAGAAGGCATGTCAGGAGCCTAGGGTCCCTCTCATTAGAAAGGAAAACATACAGTTTCATCAAAACAATGCAATTCTAGGATATACAGTTAGATCTGACAGATCTGAATAGAGGAATTGCTTTAGGAATGATTGGAAGATAAGTAACCTGCATGTGTTTTTTTAACTTGGCAATCAGACTCTGCTAGTGAAGTAAGACACAAGCATTCACTTACTGGGCAATACATGCAGGGGAAAGAAGTTAAGAAAGAAATGCAAGTGGGATAGAATTCAGGGTGGTACAAGAAAGGGAGTTGAAGCTTGTGTCATTTTCCAAAAAATTGCATGTTTTCCCTAGAATAAAGATTATGACTATTCAGATTGTAGATATCCTTATTTATAATGATGAGGATTACAAAATAAGCAGATATTTTAAAAGGAACTAGTACATGAGGCTCTGGCCACCAGTCTGTGAAGGGAAGTGATGACTGAATCATACTTGAAGTTGATGACAACCAGGTCAGTAGTGTTACTTGGGGGGAATAGGGTAAGAAACAATACAGTGTTCTTTGTGCTAAAATAACACTGCACAATGAACTTTCTTACAAGTTGTATTGCAATTGCAGATGAACAGGAAGACTGATTAGACAACTGGTGTTGAAGGTACTACAGATTCATACTTCTTTCAGAGTAAGGCATCTTTTAAGCATCATAAATGACATAATTATCTCATTTGTCTTCTTTTAAGTTTTGCTGATTCTACTCACTGGCCCAAGGGTAAAGAAGATACCACACCTGATTCCAAATGATTTGCTCTCAGTGTAAGTGACCACTTATACTGACAGAGAAGGTATTTTGGGAACTGGCCCTCAGTGTAAGCCTGTTTATACATAGGCCACACAATGAAGTATGTCATGTACATTGACAGCAAGTCCTTTAGAATCAGGAATTTTGTCCACTATCTCCAGTTTTATATGGAACAGGGAGAAGACAGTCTTATCTGCCAATCCAGTACTCTTAGTATAAGGAACTATTTAAGCTCACTAATTTGTGACAATGATTCTGGGTGCTCCGGGCACAATAATATGGATGGGTGTAGGATGAGTTATAAGAGGGGCAATGCAGGTTATAATGGAGCAACAATGCAAGACAGAAATAATTCATTTGGCCTGCAGGTTACAGACTACCTTCCCTATCATGTATTGATATCAAAGTGTAACCAAAGGGAAAGAAATAGATGGATCCTAAATGAAAAGCCAGCACTGGTAGAGTTTTTATTAGAATCTAGAACAAAAACTGCTGTTAAAAAAGGGGTAGTTAGTAGGGCATCTAACATATTGCAGGATAACTATAGGAATCAAATCAGAGGATGTTAGAAATGATTGGGAAGAGAGACTGGATAAGCAATTCACACACACAAAAATAAATAAATAAATAAATAAATAAATAAATAAATAATGAGAGATTAAATTCATGGATCCCAAATATGCTATAAAGTCTAGATTTAGGATCTTTGTTTGGAAGTGTTTGCATAAGCATTTTCATACCCTCAGTAGATTCCAAAGATTTTTCCTCAGATAGATTGCAAATATTGATGGTGTGATGCGGAAGAAACAGATAATTTGCAGCATATTTTTTTTAGTGTAATGAGTTGGCAGACTTTTAAAAATCCATGCAGACCGAATCTGACATAAATTAGGTCTAACTAAGGAAATTATTGTTTTGAGCTGTGATACACAATTGACATTGCCTAAACATAGTAAGGCCTTGCTGAGTTTAATTATGGTGGCTGCCAAACAAGAAATCACTAGAAAATGGAAATCAGAGTCTAAACCAACTGCACTAAAAGTAGTAACTATAGTAACAGAGAGAAAAGAAATGGAAGTGGTATCGTTAGAAAATGGTAGGAGCAAATTACATATAAAAATAGAAATTGTGGGAACAATACATGCAGAATAATATTTAGGAGGAGGAGTGAGTTTTAAGGGAAGGCAGGAATTGACTGAGCTAGGTAATATTTGACTGGCAATGACTACAGAGAAGATTATAACTGATGTATAATCCTTGCAATTGAAAACACGTCAATATGGTTTGTTTTTATTTATATAAACTTATGTTTACCTGTGTCATAAGTGATAAGTCAATAAAGATATTTCTTGTAAAAAAATGCAAGACAATGACATAAACAGATGAACCATGCCAAATTCTATAATTTGGGACACCTTATCATAAAAAACAGAAACATATGCCCAGCTCAGAGATAGGTGATTTCACCAAAAAGATGGTACTAAATCCGACCAAAAAAAATGAATACTGACAGATGCCTTCCTTGAACTTGCTGTCGAAGAAGAAGATGTCATTGGATTCTTAGGTAGTATTGGAATTGACAATACTTGACTATAAGGTATAGTATCTTTAACCTTTGTGAAAAATATGCAAAGATTTCAAAAATCTGATAGGTAGATCTGGTGTATCAGATCATGGTTATCTAACAAAATATTTAGCAAAATTTCTTACAATCTGTCTTAAATGATTACTAAAATTGATAAGATTCAGAATACAGAACACTGCTGATGTTTTGTCTCCCTACTGAAATGTCAGCACTCAAAATGAATAGTGCAGAAAAGCTAAAAAAAAAGACAGAAGACACAGAGAAGAGTGAATCTCAGAAATCACTTTTCTTCTTTCTTCTTCTTGAAACTTCTTTTTGCAAGGGGGCAATCACCCCCCCCCCCCATTTCCCCTGATCATATATATGTGCCAACTCTGAGATAACCATACCTTGGAGAAAATGGAATATTCTGAGAAAATGGCATCTCGGACATTAGTATATCTAATTCTGTTCTTTTGGCCACTCAACCTCATTTCAAATGGATACCAAAGTTTTACAGCTTATGTAGGATGTTCCGTTCTTCCTGCCCTTCCATTTCTAACCTAGTCTCCTACTAGAACCCCACTGTCACCTCCATACTTCCATCAAACACCTCCTTGACATATATAAACCCAATAAAAATATAGGAAAGTCCCTCTACAAATACCCTGTTGAACATGCTTGGAACTCATTCACTCAAAACATAAGAAGCATTCATCAAAAACACCTGTTCAAAAAAGAACTTGACAGTTTTTCTTCAAAGTACATAGCCTTGCCCTTGCATAACCTCCACTTGATCTAGCATCTTCTCTTCTCATCTTTAACTCCTTTTTCCTATTCTGCTCTTTACTTCCTTGTAAAAACAAGAAAAGCAATGGACAAAGTACACTCCAAGCAATATCAAAAGTAATGATACTGTAGTTTAATAAAGTAAGGTTAGTGCTTTTGTGCAGGTCAGTGCCTGCATTTCTTCAGTTTTTCCTCAGTTTGTCTTTTCTTTTTGATTTGTATACTTTACTTCCTTGCAGTTGCCTACAAGGAAGTAAAGTATACAAATCAAAAGGAATAGACAAACTGAGGAAAAAATTGAATGCCGCAGTGGTACAGCAGTAGCATTGTTACCTCACAGCAAGAGGTTCTCCCGTTCGATTCTCGGCATGGCTTGGGAGTGACTTTTGTGTGGAGTCTGCATGTCCTCCCCTTGGTTGGGTAGCATTCAAAAGACATGCGTGTGTAAATGGGCGTGCCTTTGTTGAAGGTTGGGCATCGAGCTGACACCTCAGTGTTTCGTAAAAATCTACTGCCAATCATTAGCGGACCGGAGATCCGCTATGGCGACCCCTTACTGGGAAAAAGCCGAAAGACAAACAACTTCCTTGTAGTTGCCTCATATATCTTTATACCTCCCTCTCCCCTCACTTCCATTGCATATATATTCATATATATCTTTAAAAAAACTGATTGAATGGTTTATCTATTTGTATGTACTTCATGTGCTAAATTCTCTAAACCTGTCAATTGTTATTTAACCTACTCTATATACTGATATTCTCTAACTGTTGATTTTCTTATTATGTTATATTATTACAGGACAGCGCAGTGGTGCAGCAGTAGCATTGTCACCTCACAGCAAGAGGTTCTCCGATTCAATTCTCAGCTGGGGTGCCTTCTGTGTGGAATCTGCATGTCCTCCCTGCATTCATGTGAGTTTGCTCTGGTTTCCTCCCACGTTATAAAGACATGCATAGGGAGCCTTTCTTCCCGGGCCTCTGCTGAAAATTGGCTTCGTTCCAAGTCGGACTTTCCCAGTTAACAAATGTTAGATAAAAAAAAAAATGGTTCATGGTGGTTTTCATTTTTTACTCTTATTTTTTATTTGATTTTTATTGTAAAAATATGTAATACTTCTGGAGCTTTTCTCCTCAGGTCTCCACTGAAAATGGGCCCCTAGTTCAGTTGGACTAACCCAGTTAACAGATGTCAATAAATAAATAAAGAAAGAAATAAATACAGGATGAATGTACTTGTATGTACTGAGTGTAAAATCACTTTGTACTAATACACCACAATGGGCAGGCTTTCAGACATTAGAATCAGTTACATAGAGCACCTACACTCTTGGTTCAAATACCTTTTTACTGTGTTTAGCAGAATATGTATTGACACTAAAAATATAGTTTAATCATAAATGCTATTAGCATGTTAATGTTTTGGCAATGGGTACATCATTTGAAACTATTTCTGCTAACTTGTTTATGGGATACATTGACGAAATGTTAATTTACAATTGCTATGAACATGTAGCTTGAATATCTGGATGATTGCTGGTTGATTTGAACATCTGAACTTATTGATTTTAAAGAATTTGTCACTTACATGAATGAGAATAATTGGGGGCTTGAGAATGTAATAGGATAGCAACAAAAGTCTATTTCTTCTCTGGATGTTATGGTCGCTAAGCAATGTGACAGTACTGTAGATTCAACTCTTTATTGAAAACATTTGCATAAAAGTTCCCTTCTCTCAGTTATTAGTTGTCATCCTTCAAATATAAATAACAATATACCCCTACAATATATCTTACTGACAAATGTAAACAAAGAAAGTACAGCAATAGATAAAAATTATTTTATTTATTTTAGTTTATTTATTTATTTTACAGGACCAATCACAATATCAGTAGATTGCCAGGCACCCAGTATTACTGCTGCACAGGTTAAAACAGCACTGTCCAAGGCCAAGAATACAGCTTCTATGGGACCCGACAATATCCCTGGCTGTGTTTTACATGAACTACAGAGTGAACTGGCACCTCAGCTATGTGCCCTGTTCAATCACAGCCTCACCTCAGGCTTTGTCCCTACCGAATGGCGCACTGCTACAGTCATCCCTCTCCACAAAGGAGGAGCGACTACAGACCCTGGGAACTATCGCCCATTAGCCTGACAAGTCTGATATGCAAAACTATGGAACGCATCATCATGGACCTAATAAACAAAGATATAGGGAACCTCCAAACTCTGTATCTCACACAGTTTGGTTTTGTGAAGGGTAGGTCATGCCTGTGCAACCTGGTCAACTTCTTTGAGTCAGTTGACAGAGCTGTGGATGAAGGCAAGGTGGTTCATACAGCCTACCTTGATCTAGCCAAGGCCTTTGATACCATCCCCACTCAGGAATCATAGAAAAACTCACTAAGCTAGGCATCAAAGCCTATATCACTAGGTGAGTTGCAAATTGGCTCACAGATAGAACCCACAGTGTGAAAGTAGCTGACTGCAAGTTAGGCCGTCGACCAGTCACGAGTGGAGTCCCACAGGGTTTGGTGCTGGGTCCTCTTCTGTTTGTTATCTACTTCTCTAAAGTCCAGGCCAACATAAAGGGACTCTGGCTGACAAAGTTCACAGATGATTGCAAGTTGGGAGCCATAATTAACTGCCCAAGTGATGTTGACATCCGACAGAAAGGCCTCACTGAGACCAATGACTGGTGTCAGAACCATGGCCTTAATCTCAATGCCAAAAAATGTGTCGTCATCCCATTTGGGAAAATCCAGTTCCCATGAATTACCACATCGATGGTAGTCCACTGAACACATAAGGTATCATAAGAGATGTGGGAACACAGGTTGACAGCAACCTCTCTTTTGACCACCACATTGCCACTATGGTCAGAAAGTCCTTCTGTGTGGCACATCTCATTACTAAGGGTTTTGCATCCAGGAAGAAAGAGGTCACTGTCTCCCTCTACTCTTCCCTCATTCGGCCAATCATCAACTACAATGCCCCATTTGGCATGTACCTCACTAGACACCTACAACAACTGGAGAGGCCACAAAAATACCTCACAAAGAGGATCTTAGGCCTTAAACACTTGTATATGGACAGACTCAAAAAACTCCAACTATTCTCTGTCTCATATCACCTACTTAGGGGTGATCACTGCTTGACTTGCAAAGCCATGTCTGACCCAGCTCTGTTAGAAATGCTACATCTAAAGAAATCCCAGTCCCTCCGCACTACATGCTCCAGAGACCTCAACCTCATTACCAGAAACAACAGAACCAGCTGGAGGAACAGGTTCATAACCCACAGACTGCCCATGCTATGGAATACACTTCCCATACATGTCAAGCAGAGTGCCTCACTGGCCCTCTTCAAGAGAAATCTTGATGAATGGATGGGAAATAGAAAATTCACCCCGGGGAATCACTCCAGTGGCTCTACTTAACAGAGGCACTGGGAACTAAGGTTGGGTGGCACAATGCCAGGGTAATCCTATAGGCTAGACTTGTGAAGACTCCAGGGCCATTAGCCTAGTACACATCTATGAACCTATGAACCTATTTGTTTACTGGGAAAGTCTGAATGGACACAGGTCCTCTTCAGAGGAGTCCCTGGGAGAAAAGCACCAACTACAGTGAGTAAGTATTCTATCAATCTGTTATGTTTACATAATGTTTACATACATACATACATATATAGTTTTTAACAGTGAAAAAGTTAGCTATAGCCGTATATATTTAAACATTATTAATAATTACAGATTTAGTGTGATATGCAGATTCACAGGATTAAAAGCTGAGGAGGAAGTACAAATAAATATAGTAGGTGGGTGAGGGTAATATGAAAGAGAGTGGAGAAGGAAGAAGTCTATTAGTGGGGAACTACTAAGCTGGCTGAGAGAGAGAGGGAGTTGTTAGCGAGGAGTAGGTAGTAGAATGATTAAGCAGGGTTTTTCGAAAAACGGAGCCAGGTTGCTGATGGTTGATTTTAGGCTATGGATGTTAAGAATGTTAGTATAGTAAGGTGGGGAGTAGGGCTAATAAATGTAGGATAGAGAAGGGAAGAGGTATATTAGAGGGAGTAACAGAGTACTTACTGTGAGAGTGAGGAGTGATAATAGAGTAAATATAGGAGATTAATGGGGTTGTCACAGTTACAGAGTCAGGATTGCTGTAGGTGGGATTTTAAGGCCGTTTTGAAGGAGGTAGAGGAAGTTGTGGCTGAGATATTGAGGGAAGGCTGTTCCACAGCTTGGCAACACCATTGTTATAAAGGGAATTACCTGCTGAATTATTGGCTTTGGTCACATATAATAGGAGTTTTTGATTGGATCACAGCACTCTAGATTTGGTGCTTGGGTGAAGTAGGTTTTGTAGAGCAGGTTTTTTTTTCAGGGTAGTGAAGTAGTTTGTGGGTTAGTGTAAGTTGATTATAAAGAATAAGTTTTGGTAGTTCCAGCCAATTAAGTGTATTAATGGGGGTGCAGTGGTGTGTTCTGTGAGGTAAATTGGTTGCAAATTTAGCAATTTTATTATAACATGTTTGCAGCTTGGAGAGGTCGGATTTTCTGGGATTGGTGAATATAGGTGAGGCGTACCGAAGAGTGGCGATGAGATTGATACGTGCAATAGTGGCTTTGGTGGAGTCTGTTAGGAACTGTTTGTTCTTGTACATCATGGCAAGTTTTTATGTACTTTCTTTATGGTACTGAATATATGTAAGTCAAATTTCACGTTGCTGCCAATAGTAACCTCTAGTAATTTGGTATGACTGACAGGAGATATGACTGTGTAATTACTGGAGGTGATATTGAATTTAATGTTATGAGAAGAGTGTTGTGTGGGTGGAAAGATCATAAGCTGGGTTTTATTGGGATTTAATATTAATTGTGATTCAGAGAATCAACTTTCATTAGCAAGAAGAGAGGATTGTGTTTGTTGTAGGAGAGCCTGGGGAGAGGGGGAAGCACAGATTAGTGTAGGATCATCTGCATATTGGATGATGGAAATGTGAAGTGTGGCAGTATGTAGGTTGTTAGTGAAATTAGAAAACAGCATTGGCCCAAGAATGGAACCCTGCGGGACTCCTAGTGAGACTGGTAGTAGTGGTAGAGAGAGATCCTGGTGCCATCTGACTGCCTGCTTTGTAAACCAGGAAATGGTAGATGGGCTTAGGTTTAGTTCTGTGAGGGTGTTAATGAGTTTAGCATGATTAACCATGTCAACAGCCTTATAAAGGTCAAAGAATGTGGCTGAGGCAAAATTTCCATTGTTGACTGTCTGTGTGAAAGAAATTAGAGCTGTTTCTTTGAGCTCAGCACTTGTTCAGAACTCATTGTAAGCACTAAATAAGCTACAAATTACTACAGCACTTAAATTCCTTGCTTGTCTAGAGGAAAACAGGTTTTAGTACTTAATAAATAAGCACCTATCCAGGCATGTCTAAGGATCATCTCCTGGTGTTTTCTCCTGTCTACCTGATGAACCTTGGCATCTTGGGGCAATGCAGCAATTGTCTCATGTACACAGACAGCCTTCTCTTCCTAGCATGCAACACTACAACCTGTGAGAGGTGCACTTATATAGCCAAACTGGAAGCAAAGCTCTCTTCACCCAAGACTGGACTAGACAGTCAAGAAGAAAGGGTAAACACTTGCACCACACCACACTCATCAGATAGTCCCTCAAAACCTACACCACAAAACCACACACATAGAAATATGAAACACACACCTACATTCGCAGAGGCTCTCAATAAAATCTGCCCAAGCAACAGGGACCTCCAAAGCAGAAATGCAAGCAACCTCCACCCCCAACACAACCCAAATGACACATAGCCCACAAACTCAGTGTGCCACTCAACCACAGCCCAAAAGGCATAACAACGTACCCAGCACTCTAGTCATAAGTGACTCTATAGTCAGACACACTGATGTTCCACTCACCAGGCTAAACAAGGAGAAAGTTACTGTCAGCTGTCTGTCGGGTGCCAGGATCTGCCACATGACACACAAACTCAGGTCACTCCACAACAAGTACAAATATGACTCTGACATTGTCCATGTTGGTATGAATGACCTGAGATGTACCTCCCTGGACTACATGAAAAGAGACATGAAGGAGTTGTCCAATCTTGTAGCCCAGTCAGGGATGACTCTAGCCCTGAGTAGCATTCTGCCATCACCCAGAATGATACCGCAGTATAAGGACAAAATGATTTACTTCAACAATTGGCAAAGCTACTGATGTCATTCTAAGGGGATCCAGTATCTGTCTGCCTTGGATGACATGATCGACAGACCACAATGCTTTGCTAAGGATGGCCTTCACATGTCGCCTTTTGGATTCCGGATACTGGCTAAGGCTCTTGCCACCCCTATAGTGCCTTTTTTAGGCAAGGTTCAAATGACAAACTCACCACCGTTACAGGTACAAGCAAGCAAGCAAAATCTGAGGGTAATGCTATTCAATGCTAGAAGTCTAAACCTCAAAATGCACTCACTCGAGGCACTCCTTAAAATGGAGAACATCGACATCTGTGCAGTGACAGAGACCTGGTTTAAGACTCAATAGAGCACCCCTGCATTACCAGGCTATAATTCATACCACACCTTTCGGCCTCCTAACCTGGACCAAAACACTAAAGGCGGAGGCGTGTCCATATTCATTAAGGATATCCACACCTCCAGGCTAGATGCTCAGCATAATGCATCCGAGATTATCCAAGTGCAACTAACTCTGAGCAAGACCGCAATCCAAATTGTAGCTTGCTACAGATCCCCCACCATGCCCCAGAATTCCCACTCCTCATTTTTTGATACAAGGGAAAATATTAGGGTACAACCTAACACCCTAATAATGAGTGATTTCAACTACCCCTCCATTAACTGGGAAAACTACTCATGTACCAACACTTTTGCTCAGCGTTTTTTGAAACTCATAAATTCCAATGACTTGAATCAAGCTATCCACACCTCCACTGGGGCAGCAATATCCTAGACCTGGTCATTACCAACATGGGCAACCAGTGTTCCACACCAGAGTTCAATTCCTCGTTGGTCAGATTGGACCAAAAGCTAATCACCCTAGACATCCACATCCTGCCCCCATCCCCCATTAGGGAAACCACCATAAAAAATTCTCCAAAGCCAATTTCATGCTTCGTAAGACAGAAGTGGCAAACTTCATGACACCCATGCAGATGGACAATAGAGGTACGACTGCTGAATCCTACACAAATGCACTTTATAAGCAGTTACACGAGTGCATGGATTGTGCAATCCCTAACAGAACCAAAATGCTATCCTCCAAAAAAAAGGAAGCCAATCTGGTGGTCTATTGCCATAAACAACTCTGCAACAGAAGAAAGAAACTGTTGTAGAAAAGAGTAAAATCCCATGATTGGAGGAACTCCCTGGTCAGCCTCAGTAAGAAGCTGAGCTCCCTCATAAAATCCTCCAAAGTTAGTTACAAAAACAAAATCGTCACTGATTCTAAAGACAACCACAAAGCCTTCTATAGCTATGTCAAGAATCTCAATGGCAACACTCAGATCTGCTCTGAGGTACAGCACAATGACACTAAATATACAGAACCAACTGATATTGCCAACATCCTGGCAGATAGGTTCAGTGCTAACTTTACCCCCCTCTCACTCCCTAAAGGGCCCATCTCTATACTGGAAGAATGCAAAGTTCCTGTAATCACGGCTGCACTGGTAAAGAACCACACTCTCCAAAGCCAAGAACACAGCATCCATGGGACCTGACAAAATCCCAGGTTGCATTCTACACAAACTATAGTACGAACTGGCACCCCACCTAAGTACCATGTTCAATCATAGCCTCACCTCAGGCTTTGTGCCCACTGAATGGTGCACAGTGATGGTTATCCCACTCCACATAGGGGGAGCCACCAGGGACCCAGGGAACTACCGCCCCATTAGCCTGACGAGCCTGGTCTGTAGGGCTATGAAACATATCATCATGGAACTTATATACAATGACATTAGTAATCTCCAAACTGTGGACCCCACCCAGTTCAGATTTGTAAAAGGCAGATCATGTCTCCTAAACCTGATAGACTTCTTTGAAGCAGTCACCAAAGCCGTAGATGAGGGTAAGGTGGTTCACACAGCCTATCTAGATCTCGCCACAGCTTTTGACACCATCCCCCACTCTGGAATTATAGATACACTCTCTAAACTAGGTATAAATCTCTATGTCAGAAAATGGGTTGCCAACTGGCTCACTAACAGAACGCGCACTGTGAAAGTAGCAGACTCCAAATCTGACTTCAGACCAGTGATAAGTGGAATACCACATGCTTCAGTCCTGGGTCCTCCCGTGTTTGGCATCCACTTCTCATAAGTACAGGCTATCACAGAAGGTCTTTGGCTAATGAAGTTTGCAGATGACTGCAAACTAGGATCCATAATCAAAACTCCTAACGATGTGGACATCCTACAAAAGGGCCTCCCTGAGACAGATGCCTGGTGTCAAATTCATGGCCTCAAGCTCAATGCCAAAAAGTACATTGTCATCCCTTTTGGTAAAAACTCTGTACCCATGAACTACCACATAGGCAGTTGTCTACTTAACACTGAAAGTGTGATAAAAGACCTTGGGATAGAGGTGGACAGTAGTCTCTCCTTTGATTATCACATCGCCACAGTAGTCAGGAAATCCTTCTACGTGGCACACCTCATCACAAAAGGTTTCTCATCCAGGAAAAAACAGGTCATTGTTCCCCTCTACTTTGTCACTCATTAGACCCATTATAGAGTACAATACCCCTTTTGGTATGTACCTGACAAGATGTCTATAACAACAAGAAAGGCCGCAAAAGTACCTCACAAAGAGGATTACCAGCCTCAAACAGATGCCCTATGCAGACCATCTCAAAAAACTTCAGCTTTTCTTTGTTGCATATCACCTACTCAGAGGCGATCTCTGCCTAACATACAAAGCTATGTCAAACCCAGAGCTGTTGGAAATGCTCCACTTAAAGAAATCCCAGTCCCTCCGAGCTACATGCACTAGGGACCTAAACCTTGTCACTACAATAAACAGAACATGCTGGAGGGATGTCACAGAGACTTCCTATACTCTCAAACAAACTACCTATCTATATCAAACAAAGCTCCTCATTAGCACTCTTCAAGAAAAATCTTGATGATTGGATGGAAGATAGGGAATTCACCCCAGGGATTACTTCTGTGGCTCTGCTCAACAGGGGCACAGGAAAATAATTTTCTTGGGTGGCGAAAGCCAGGGTACCTTTCTGGCTAGGTTTATATAGGCCCTAGGGCCAATAGCCTAGTACCTACCTATGAACCTATGTACTGGTCTAAACCTGTGTTGTGTATTTGTCAATAGATTATGAGACTTTAGGAATGACATGATTTATGTATGTACACACCTTTCAAGGATTTTGGAGAGTGGGGACAGTATGGTGATAGGTCTTTAATTGGTTAGTTCCTTGGAGTTGCCTCCTTTGTGTAGTGGAGTGATATAGGAAATTTTCCAAATGTGGGGTACTATATTTTCAGCTATAGATTAATTATTGAGAATTGTTAGAGGATATGCAATAGCATTATCAGCTAACTTTAAGAATTCTGCTGGTAGGTTGTCTGCAACGAGCTGTAAGTTTTAGTTTATTATGTATCTTTTTAACAGCAGAGATGGGGACAGCTTGAAGTGAGAAATTCAAACCAGACATATTGATTTTGTGTGACTCGATAGTAGTGGAGGGTTTTTGAGAGCTGGCTAAAGATAGGATGGAATCTGTAAAGGATTTGTTGAATTAGGTTGCTATGTTTGTTGAGTGGTCAGTGGTTCTCAAAATTATCCAAAAACAAATGGTTCTGCCACCAATTCCACTTAAAAACACTTGAACCTTGAAAACTTTAATAAAATATATGATAAGATAAAGTAAAATAAACACACTGGCATATAAACAGGATAAGCGCTTTCGGTATAATACCTTTTCAAATCCTAAATGTTTGCCAGTGAAACTTCCTCTTAAATACCTTCATTTCCTAGTGTTCACTCACTTAGATGCATTTAGTAACCATAACAGCATACACACCCTTCTAATTATGTCATTTTGAGTGCTGAAGAGCTTTCCCTTTTAGTGCAGGTTTTAAAGGGACAAATGCATTCAGACCTGGTAACTGATCTGCTTGCAAATTCATTATCCACTTCATCTCTTCAATTTCTGTTCGATTTACTAAATCCCCACCTCTTGGTGTTTCATGAAGCCTAGTTAGTGCCATGAACTTGAAAGAATGACTGTTATTTATACTAATATGCATATAAAGTGAATTGCTGGTAACTTTTTTTCTTATGTCAGATAAGTGCTTTAGCATACGTTCCTTGAGCATTTGATTAGTTTTCCCTTTGTAGTATGCCTTGCAATGACTGCAGGTTGCCACATGCAAATCCTTCAAACTTATAGTTCCTCTTAGTCAGGGGATGTGTAAAAATATTTGAGATGTTTATATGAGAGCATGCCTTGCAACTCCACATCGTAATGCACCAACTGTGCTGTTCATCTGAAAACTCCTGTCTTCAGAAATAGCTTCAGTTTCTATTTTATAACATAATAAGTATTTTTAAGTTTTTCCTGTTCTTAAAAGAAAAGCTGGGTTGATCTCTGCCACCAATTCCACTTAAAAACACTTGAAACTTGAAAAGTTTAATAAAATATACGATGATAAGATAAAATAAAATAAACACACTAGCTCATAAACCGGATAAGCACTTTTGGTATAATAGTAGGAGGACAGAATGAACTGGAACAAATGACACTATCTGATAACAGTTTGATGAAGCTAGGGGTGCTGCAGGACAGGCTTGATGCTTATGATACCAAGTTAAAAGGAGTGAAAAGTAGCAAACTATCCAGGGATTTTAATGATTTTAGGAATGGTCACCTGTCTGAATGGCCGAAAGTTAAGAAAACAACCATACAGACCAGGACTAATGTAAACAATGGAATAGTAGCAAGCCATGAAAAGGAGCAGACTGTCACTAGGAAACCAACGAGAACTGTAGTAGAAGCAGAAGTTCATACTACACCCAGGTAAAACAACAGAGAGCTTTCAAGAACACATGAAGCTGTGATACATGCTCTGGAGACTAATGTTAACTCGGTAATCAATACTGAGAGCATAGAAGAACTATCTGAACAGGGTGAAGAAAATATAGCCATTTTGAATAATAATAAGAATTTGGATATACAGAATGCCACTAAACCCAAAGATGGGGTGGTACATTTACCGCTTTACCAACAGCTTCCTTTTTTGTTGCAGAACAACACCCCAAGGGAAGTATGACCCCAGAGCAAGGAGAGGAAGAAACGGAGGTTTCAGGAATAAATGATTCTGTTGTATTTAATATATTGAGTATTGTATTAACAAGAGATCAGACTCGACTATTAGAGAAAGGAATGAGTTTCATACCCTCCTTGCGTTCACCAATGAGTGAATTTATCCTAGATCTAAAATATTTTGGGAGAAATGTGACTCTACGACATCTCTTTGGCAATATAAACAATGAGGAATCTCAAACTAGAATTGGATATAGGAAACCAAGTACGTTTGTCCCTGTATGTCATCCTGCTGTAGATGCCTTTGTGCGATTATGTGAAAATGAAGTGGCTGAATATAAACAGCAAAGGGAAGTAAACATTTCCATAACTTAACTCTAAATGAGAAGAGAGCACTGTTTAAACTACAGAATATGAAGGACATCATGATTAAACAAGCTGATAAAGGAGGGGCAGTTATAGTTATGGATATATCGTTCTATGATACCAAGATGAAGGAGATGCTAGCGGATATAGGCACCTAAAGGAGGATTGATAAAAGAGAATTGAACACCATTATACATAGTGTACAAGACATGCTTTATGACAAGCTCATGAATAGATCGATAAGCAAAGAGCTTTTGATTTTTTTGAAGTATGTCATCCTACTATACCTAGCATCAATGGAATGCCTAAGGTGCATAAGAATCTACATGACCTCTGATGCGACCAGTCATTTCAGGAAAAGGATGGATAATTGAATTGAACCCCTTTCTATTTTTATAGAAGAGGAGTTAAAGAAATTGCTACCTCACGCACCTGCAGTGATCAAGGACTCGGCTGAGTTCTTAAGTAGACTTTACAAGAAACTGCAACAGATGAATACTTGTAAGAATTTATTATTGGTAATTATGGACGTCCATACCCAATGATTTGGGGATCGAAGTGATCAGAGACTTTGGTGTGAAGCACAAAGCAACCAATGATATCCATTTACTATGTAGTCTCTTAGAATTGGTCTTATATAACAATGTGTTTCTGTATGGTGGTACTTATTACTGGAAGAAGTCGGGGGTAGCGATGGGAACTCCATGTGCAAATAGTTATGCCAATCTGGTCCTGGCAAGATGGGAAGAGCTATGGAAAGTGGATATTAACAACAAATGGAATAGAAACATAGTTTTCTATAATCGATTTGTGGACGATGTCTTTCTCTTAGGGGATGATGATTTAACCTCCTTGGAACATTTTGTACAATTTTTGACCAACGCAACTTCATTTTTGAAGTTTGAAGTGGCATCTTCTGGTATGGAGATATAATTCTTGGATGTTAAGTTAATGTTAGATGACACAGGAAGCATCAATACTAGAACGTATAGGAAACCTGTATGGCTCAATAATTTACTACACAATACTAGCATACATCCCAGGCATGTTCTTGACAATATAGTGGCTAACCAACTAACTCGAGTGTCCAAGCTCTGCACTAGGGATGAGGATTACAGGGAGGAGCAAATTAAACTTATCAATGACTTTAATGAGAGAGGATACAAAATCAAAGAGACACAGACCAATGAAGCAACTATCTTGGAACTATGCTCTCAGAGGGGAAGACCTTATTTTTCGGACCAAGGTGAAACAGTTAAGATCAAGCAAAAGGAGGTAAAGTCCAATCTGAGATGCCAGTTGACATACAGTACTGACAATTTTGCTATTCCTAATACCATCAGAAAATTTTGGCTAGTGTTAACATCTGACATCAAAATTAGGGAAATTGTTGGAGATCAACCCAGCTTTTCTTTTAAGAACAAGAAAAACTTATAAAGGCTATTATGCTATAAAACAGAAACTGAAGCTATTTCTGAAGACAGGAGTTGTCAGATGAACAGGAGAGTTGGTACATTCAGATGTGGAAGTTGCAAGGCATGCTCTCATATAAACATTTTGAATACTTTTACACATCCCCTGACTAAGAGGAACTATAAGTCTGAAGGATTTGCAAACTGTCTGAGCAAGAACATTATCTTCAGCACTCAAAATGACATAATTAAAAGGGTATGTATTCTGCTATGGTTACTAAATCCATCTAAGTGAGTGAACACTAGTGAACACTAGGAAATGAAGGTATTTATGGCAAACATTTAGGATTTGAAAAAGGTATTATACCGAAAGCGCTTATCCAGTTTATGAGCCAGTGTGTTTATTTTATTTGATCTTATCATCATATATTTTATTAAAATTTTCAAGTTTCAAGTGTTTTTAAGTGGAATTGATGGCAGAACCATTTGTTTTTGGAGTTTTATATTTTGATGTGCTCTGCCTTTGGTGACGCTACTTACTTCTCTTTTTTTTTCTTTTGTCAAAATTATCTGAACAAACCAAGCTGGCAAGAATTATTATCTTACAATGAGCAACAATAGATATTGATTGTATATTTGAGATAAATGTGAATCATGTTTTTCATGTATACTGTTTTCAAGAATATTGTTAATAGTTGTTTTATTTTGATACAATAAGTTATGATTGAAATGAGGAAGCTGGAAATAGCTGTCAGTGTCAGTGTGTGTAATAAACAGGCTTATCAAAGGCAAGTGCCGGAACAGAAGGAATGGGCATTTGACAGGTACCATATACACCTACTAACTGACAATGTTTTACCCACAGGTGTACATATACTGGCAGGGCCACTTGATGGAGGCAATGCCTAGAAATGTTCACCAACGTGGAGGATGAAATACTACTGCAAGGGTTATTTACACACATATATGGCCTGTACCTCATACATAAAGGTGTTCAGCCGGGCAGCATTGAGGATCAGATATGGCAGAGTCTAGTGCAGAACATAAGTACATATAACAGGTCTCTGCGTCTGGTTCAAAAATCAGCAACTAATCTAATGCACTTTTCAAAGGAAAATGGAAGGGACATTGTGACACGCAGGCCATTACACAGGGTAGACCACCAGCAAAGAACCCTTTTAATAAGGCAAGGGAGTTTTTGTTCTCACTCACCAGACATGGGTAGGGGCCCACATATCTTAGGAATTTCTTCAACAAAACTCCCCTTTATAAGGTCTGCTGAGAAGTATAAAAAAATTAATCTCTCATCCCATGAATATTAACCAGTATAAATCAAAAATCATATTGATTATTTATCCAATAGTATTAGTTCAATAGAAACTTACAATCAAGCTCTTGAGTTATCTACTAGATTCTAAAGTACCCGTTTTTAAATATATGAATTGGTCTGTTATGCCTAAGTAGAAAATCAGTTGATTTCCCCTTTATCTCATCACAAACAAACATGCTCTAAAATAGTGCATTTAAAAACTAGAAACATTTTTAGCATGTGGATAAAAAATGTTCAGCCACTTAAGTTTTTTTTTTATTAAGTCTAATATTACCTGTATTTTCTTGCATTCTAAATTAAAAGCATCTCTCCAGTCAATATAATACAAATCACCATCACACCATATAGGCTATATCACATATTTTGTGAAACAATCATAACTACAACTAACACAAATTAATTTTATGCAATAGTGATACAAGCTTACAATTTTACAACTGCTACATGAAAACCTCCCATATCAGTTTTATCAATGCCACCAGAATCATCAGTGGCCACTTTTGATGACTGTGGACTATCTAATCACCCAAGCTTATGCTCCTTGTCCTCATTAACTAACTGCTGTCAGGATGGAATCAGTTTGATGAACATTCCAAAATGTAAACATGAATGTAGCATTTACTGTTCTCAAAACATTAAACAGGCTAATTGACTCAATTATGGACTAAAATGGAAGTTTTTTGAAATAATACCTCGATAATTAGTGGAAAATTCCAACAACACCACAAATGAAGAAACGAATGAAGAATAAAACCACCGACTGATGATCCAACACTGTAGTTTATTAAAAAGCACACTCTGACGTCTCGGTTATAACAAGCCTTCAAGGAGTATAACATTTGTACAACACACCCTGCCTAAATACACCCTTCAATTAAACAATCACATTTAAACAATAGAATAAAACAATCAATCATATTAAATAAGATATATCCAGTTATTTTCATTATTTAACCCGTTAGGAGTTAAAGTGTCAAATTTTAAAATATATGTTGACTTCTTTACTAGCAATTGATTTTTCAAGTCATCTTCATCATTATATATATTATTTTTTTTCTAAAATAGTACCCTTAAGATCCCCACTATTGCCATTGTGATATTTATTAAAATATGCAGCTAAAGCACTTTCCTTTTTGTTTCTAATTACATCCCTAATATACTCCAATAAACGTATTTTAAAGGGTCTTTTGCTTTTGCCTATATAAAATTTTTTGCAAGAACATTTCAGGGCATAAATAATGCCTCCTGTGTTACAACAGAAACTCTTTTTAACTTCAAAAATACATCCATTAATTTTTTTAAAACTCTTACTAATCGAATTGCATGCTTTGCATTTTCCACATGGTTTAGTACCTAATTCATTTACATTCCTTTCTATATTAACCACAGGAATTATTACTTTTGATTTAACTAGCAAAGAGGTTCCTACCCTTCCTATAGAACATAATAGGAACCTCTAATTTGTCAGCAAATCCATCATCTAACCTAACAATATATTTCCAATAAAAAACTAACAATTTTTTAAATATACTACTAAAGCCACTGAATGTTGTAGTGAAGTATATACTTTTTCTTTGACAATTGTGTCTTTTTATATATAGCCTACCCACTGATTGTTGTGCTTCTATGCTAAAAACATATTCAGTAAGAAATTTATCCCAACATTCTTCCATTTGCATGTTATAACCTCTCATTTTAAACATATTAATAGTATTAACCATTTCTTTTTATAATCAATTTCATTATTACATAATCTATATATATATGTATAAATTCTCCAAAAGGTATAGAGCTAATAGTGTGCGGAGGGTGACAGCTCTCGGCCCTTACATAATTTAACTCATTTTCAAATTTCCTATGAACTCTAGTACAAATTCTTTCATTGTCACTAACATCCAAGTATACATCAAGAAAAGGGACACTTTTACCCCCCTTTAAACCATTAAATTCCAATCCAAATCTGTTCCCCAACATGTGTACAAACCCTTCTATTTCATTTCACCTTCTTCACACAAAAAAAAAATCAAGTCATCTATAAATCTATAATATAGGATGATGTACTTATGAAAAAATTTACTCCTGTATATATATTCATTTTCAAACAGACCCATACTTAAATTGACATATGAGGGAGCTAAAGATGCCCCCATTGCTGTGCCCTGTTTCTGTCTGAACAGATTTTCTCCAAACATGAAAAAGTTATTTTTAAGACAGAAGTGCAATAATTCTATTACAAATTCAGTTGCTGGACTTTCTCCAAGGAAAAATTTCACCACTTCCAGCCCAAACTGATAACTAATATTTGTGTATAGACTTTTAACATAGAGTGTGATCCAATATTTATTAGGACTCTGCTGGATAGTTTTAATTTTATTTAAAACATCAAATACATCCTGAATATAGGCTGGCAACAGCTGTACTTTAGGTAAAAGGTAAGAATGCAAACATTGACCTATCTTGGACAAAAAATATTGTCTCCCTGACACAATAGGATGACCAGGTGGGTCATACACGGACTTGTGATTATTAGGGAGACAGTAAAAATAGGCCATTTTGCATCCTGACACTCCAAACTTTTTCTTCTCATCTTTGTCAGAAAAATATCTCAACTTTCTACCTTTAGTTATCAGCTTCAAATATTCCTCAATTGATTGTGTATACATACTCATCTCTACTTTCTCATATGTTGCTTCATCTTCTAAATGTTTATTACACATGTTCATATACTGACCATAGGTTCATAGGTAGGTACTAGGTTATCTGCCCGAGGGCATTTATAAGCCTAGTCAGAGCGTGTCGGCTTTCACAGCCCCATTGATTAATTAACTGATCCTCAGTCAAGCAGAGCCAATGAAGTGATCCCACGGGTGTATTTTCTGTTACCAATCCACTCGTCAAGGTTTCTCTTGAAGAGTGTTAGTAAGGAGCTCTGCCTAATGTAGTTTGGAATTTTGTTCCAAAGCATGGGGAGTCTCTGTGACAGGAATCTATCCCTCCAGCATGTTCTATTTATTGTCGTGGCGATGTTTAGCTCACTAGAGCATGTGGCTCACAGTGACTTGGATTTCTTTAGGTGGGGCATATCCATCAATTCTAAGTTGGACATGGCTTTGTAAGTCATGCAGAGATCACCTCTGAGTAAGCGATATGCCACTGAGTACAGCCGGAGTTTTTTCAGTCAGGCGGGATAGGACATATGTTTGAGGCCAGTAATACTCTTGGTGAGGTACTTTTGTGGTCTTTCCAGCTGTTGGAAGTGTCTTGTGAGGTACATCCCAAATGGGGCATTGTACTCTATGATGGGTCTAATGAGTGACGAGTAGAGGGGCACTACAACCTCTTTATTTCTAGATGCAAACCCTTTAGTAATTAGATGGGCCACATAGAAGGATTTCCTAACTACTTTGGCAATATGATTGTCAAAGGAGAGATTACTATCTACCTGGGTGCCCAGATCTCTTATTACCTCTTCTATATTAAGGGGGCAACCACCTATGTGGTAATTTTAAGTGTTTTGTTTTTCCCAAATGGGATGACTATGCATTTTTTGGCATTTAGCTTGAGGCCATGACTTTGACACCAGGTGTCCGTCTCAATAAAGCCCTTTTGGAGGATGTCTGTGTCAGCTGGAAAGTCAATTATGGCTCCCAGTTTGCAGTCATCGGTTAACTTGGTAGACCATAGTCCTCCTGTATTTGCCTGTGCTTCTGAGAAGTATATGCTGAACAGTAGGGGTCCCAGGAACGAGCCTTGCAGGGCACCACTTGTGACTGGTTTAGAGTCAGACCTGGAGCCCACTATTCTTACCGTGTGAGTTCTGTCTGTAAGCCAGTTGGCAACCCATCTCATGACGTAGGGGTTTATGTTCAGGCTGGTGAGTTTTTCTGTAATACCTGAGTGGGGAATGGTGTCGAAAGCCTTGGCAAGGTCAAGGAAGGCTGTGTGAACCAACTTTCCCTTGTCTATGGCCTTGGTGATTGTCTCGAATAAGTCAACCAGGTTTAGTAGGCATGATCTGCCCTTAGCAAAGCCAAACTGGGTCGGGTCAAGTGTTTGGAGGTTCCCAATGTCTTTGTTAATGAGTTCCATGATGATGCGCTCCATAGCCTTGCAGACCAGGCTAGTCAGGCGTATGGGGCGATAGTTACCAGGGTCAGTTGTGGCCCCTCCTTTGTGGAGAGGAATAACCATTGCTGTGCACCATTCTATGGGCATGTAGCCTGTGGAGAGGCTGAGGTTAAACAGCGTGTTTAGGTGGGGTGTTAGTTCGTTCAGTAGTTCATGCCCGGGACACCATCTGGTCCCATTGATGCTGTGTTTTTGGCTTTTGAAAGGGCTGTTTTCACCTGTGCATCTGTGATTTTTGGGACACTACACTTTTCCGGTATTGTTGTGGGCCCTTTTGGGGGTGAGAGGGGGGTGAAGTTTGCACTGAATCTATCTGCCAGGATGTTGGCAATATCAGTAGGTTCAGTATATTTTGTGCTATTTTGCACTAGTTCAGTGCATATCTGTGAGTTGCCACTTAGATTCTTAACATAGCTAAAGAAGGCTTTGCGGTTATCTTTTGAATCCTTGGCTATTTTTCTTTCGAAGTTAGCCTTGGATGATTTCATGAGGGACCTTAGTTTCATAATTCATAATGACTAACTTATTGCCTTTGTCGGCAGGTTTAAAAATGATGTCATGTCTAACACTTAAGTTTTTAAGCATTTTCCATTCTTCTCCTGTTAGATTAAACTCAACATTTTTAAATTCAGTATACTCTTGTTCTATAGCAAACTGTAACATATTATAGAAATGTTGTATCCCCGCATGCAAAAAGGGAGGGAGAAAGTCACTTTTATATGTAATTTTGTTAATTAGTGGAAAATTATTGGCATTAATATTCATTTGGTGTGAGGCATATGTTTTGCATACTCCTTAGAAGACTAGGTCAAGGCATTTGGAGTTTTTATGAAATAAATGTTTCTCCTCCAGGCTCTGTTGTTTTATTTTAATATCCAGTATAGTATAGCATAGCATACTCTATACTGTAGTTGAAGGAAAAGCTTTACCAGACCACACCTCATATCTGTCTTTCCAAGCACCTCCTGTCTACAACTGCAACAATCTGTATGGCAAGGTATCTATTTCAAAGTATGCCATATCTATCTTTCAATGTGTACTACTATACGTGTGGGGGGGGAGTGCACATACATAGCAGACTGGGCAAGAACCTTTGTTGTGTCTGTTACTGCTTTCATAGATTTCACTGGTTGAGGGTCTACCACAATAGGGAAATATATGGCTGACATCAGCAGTGTACCTGTGCCTAACAATGATGGCAAGATGTACGTTAAACAGTATGGTGATGCAGTGACAATGTTTGCAACAATGGAGGGGGAATGGTCACCAACATACTCCATTTCAGACACCCTTGCAGAGGTACAAACTGAACACACAACCTCACTATGACATGACAGGCATCTTCTACCTAAGAGTCTGTAATGGAGTCCATCTGTGTCCCCACTGCACAGAGCATCTGAAACATGTACCAACTCTGAGGTTTGGATACCCATCACAAGGATATATATATATATATATATATATATATATATATATATATATATATATATATACATATATATATATATATATATATATATATATATATATATATATATATACATATATATATATATAGGGTTGTAGGTACCAGTATGACTCTTAGTATTAACCAGACACAATTGTCTGCTACCCAGACCATTGTGGAGATGGTTAGAATGCTCTGTAACATTTGAGATGACCGGCAACAAGTGCACAGTGGCATGCAGTATAAGGACAGAGAATAGATATTGCTACTGTGGTCACTGGTGACAGATGTTATCTCCATAGGTGCCTCAGTTGGACACATTGCAGCAGCCATCTGGTCTTCTTCAGATAAATACCTTCTATGATTGAGGGAGACTATTCATATGCATAGGTCAGCCACAGACTGTTCAAATTCACTAAACAGACTATTGTTGAGATGGCATCACTCTTGCCTGTGGACACACAGCTGGCCATCCCCTGTTATGGCCATCTTTCCAACTGTGGGCAGTAATACTCTTCCATCGGGGCACATCATGAGTCTGAATGCATGGTTATACCCCTACATTTTCAACTGTCATTAAGCAGCCTGCCACTCCTGATAATGGACAATGACCACTTTATATGCAGCAGTGCATGCCAGGAACAACATACAATGCGCCACATCTGAGTGAAAGCTCATTGTTACATGGTTATGTGACTTCCCTGCCATATTACTCCTCAGGACCCAGCAGCACAAGCCACACAATGAAAAATGCTAGCGGTCTTGTCATAGCAGCTTAACCCAACCACTGTAGGATATGATCCCTGACATGCCATTGCCTTCCAGAGTACATTGCTATAGCTATCATGATCCCATCCCATAACCATACCTAATCTCACAATGTTGCAGTCACCTGCTTTCTGTGTCCCATCAACTGTGTAAGTGATGTTTACCCTGCCCCAGTGATGTCTCAGTAGGGCTTAGCCAGATTATGCACTGCTCTGCATAGCCTGGATATGATATCACATGTATAATGGTGTTCTTTGTTGTGTGGGTTATGGTCCTCAGCTGTGGGTCAGATGTCATGTATTTGCCATTGCTGCAGTGCACTGCTCTGTATCTACCTCAGCTGTGATATTGCTACTTTTTTCCTTATCTTACTGTCTACTCTACTAGACAAAATGTGTTGCAACTGATATGGAAGGTCCTGCTCAGAAGTTTGCCTGCTACTCCAACTTATTACACAATGGCATGATGTTCAACATTGTACACATGGCAAAAATCTTGCTGCAGATTTCAGGACTGTGTTGCTGTTCCCCTCTTGACATATCTAGACAAAAGAAGTATCCCATGAGTAGGCAGAATACCTGCTCCAGTACATTGCACTTTTCAGCATATCTTGCATTATAGGACATTTCCTGCATGGTCTGGGGACTGTAGATGGGATTATCACCCAGGGCTTAAGGGTATATCCAGCATCACTTACAAAATATGTCAAATGACATATTATGTGCGACCAGTTCCCTTCTTGCATGATACCCCTGTGTGTGCAGGCCTGTCTGTCTAGCTTGGACATGCACCTACCAGCTAGATGACCCAATATGAAATAGCCTCTCTGGAGCTTTTGGTATGTATTAAGTTTGTGCCAGATGTGTTAATCATGGAAACTGCTTGGCTGGCACACGGATATCTTATAAATAAGCATTCCAGATGGATTAGCAGCTAAGGCAATGGAAGTATTTCCCGATGGTACATGGCAGTTCTTCAGGCAGTATGGGGCTTGGTATCATTGTGCATAGAATTTATGGCTCAAGAGCATCAGATAAATGGGCAATGTTGTAAAATGCCCACATGATGGTGGTTCTCTCCTCTACAGTCCTGAGGAACTAGATGCGCTACTTCACATACTATAGCATAATATCAAGGATCTGATTCATGATTTGTAATACCTGTCATATCCTTAATGCATCCACAGTAGTCATACTAATTTAGACTCCATATGTAGACATTTGACTGAACCAATGGTGAGAACAAAGTTTTGTTTTTATACTTTCAACTGTGTGCTTGTGTCTATAAAATGTCTATATCAGTCTCCTTGGACATTTGGAAATTGTATACAATCTGTTGATCCATTAAGAGATGTTATTTCTCGCACAGTCAGAAATTTCTCCATCAATGCAGGTAACTATAACACGTAGCAATGTATGTACTTCATATAGCAGCAGTCAATAAGATGTGTTGCTGATATACCTCCCAAAATCTTAGAGCAAGAAATCTGGACAAGGCCATAAATAAAAATGGGACAAATACCAAAAAATACGGACAATGTTTTAAATATTGTTCTTACAAGCTTAGAAAGATAATAGAATAACACGTTTTATATTAGCATGAATTTTCTGAATGATATGAAGTCTGAAACTCGTGGCTGTCATAATTTTCTAACTTCAGTCTTTAACGATTTACCACTAATTTGCCAGAAAAACACAATTTTATAAAAAATGGACCAACAATATGAGGCCAAAATCTGGATATTCTGTGAAAATATGTGCAGTTGAGAGTTAAATAACTGTTGCTACTTATGCTGGCATCACACCTGCAATATAAACCCTGATTATGAATATAAAAAAGAAACAGGCATACACTGTTGTGTAGCGACCCATGGTACACAACCTGAATTGCTTTGCCATGTTGGGTGTCATCATTTGCATGCACTGTGAAACCTATCTGCATAATTTGCAAAGTTCCTTATTTCCATGTCAATATGCAATCACTAGCATGCACCACATGCTGTGTTATGTTGCACCTTGCTCAACCAAGCTGTCTATGAATCCCAGCCATTATTTTTACTTTGCCGTTGTTTGTCTTAACATTATGCATTACTTGACATAATGGTGCATTCAGAATCATTTAACAACAAATAAAATATAGAATAAAATAATGTACACTAAACAGTGTCAGTGATGCAATAGATTGCATACTAGTCTTTGGTGTTGGAAGATAAGAAGGCTGTGGGTCCTATTCCCACTCCTGGCGAATAGGTTGTTGACATGGCAGTGCAACATGAGGCAGCTGCTGTAGTCCAGACTGTGCCATCCTTTTGACATGATGCTAAACAAAGGGTAGTGGAGCTGCCCTGTACAACTTGTACAAATTTTGTCTAGTAGTAGAACTACCTCCTCATGTCTCCCCTGAAAAGAAGCCGCTAGCTTAGGATAAATAAATAAATAAATGAAAGTAATAACCAAGCTAGCAAGGTGCAATGGTAAACTTTGTTAAGGATTAACAAATTAATAATATCTAATGGACCCAGCAATGAGAAGTATAATTTCATTTTCCATAGTAATATAATTCCATTTTCCATAGTAATTATATAAGCATGCACATTTTAAACATCACAGTGTTCCTAAATTTGTCATTTTAATTAATATTTTGCTTAATATAGTCATATAGAATGCAACTTGAGAAATGAATTCTACCTCTGTACTTTGCTTTATGGCTATAACCAGTAACTAAATGTACTGTTGCCAGTCTCCTGCATTTTATTACCAATTACTAGATTTGAATACACAAGTACTATACCATACAGGCTATGGCATCAGTGTCATTATTCTCATTGCACTGTTTAATATTTTATTCATGCTACTGTATATTCATGTATTAATAATGAAAAAAACAAGTTAGAATTGATGGCAGAAAAGTGTATCTGCAGTACATGCAGCATATTTGCAGTATAGTTATTTTAAATATTTTATAACAAAGAACATTTCTGATGAAATAACCATACTGAATTTATACATTTTGACTGGCATATAAACCATGTGAACATTATCCATTTCTGAAACTGTGCAGCGAAGGTCTACACTATTAAATATTATGGGAAATACTCATTCACCATTTATTCTACAACTCCAGATGCATAAATAATTTATTGGACTTGTTTCTAGGGATTAGTGACACTCCCCCAGGATATAATTAACTTTAGGCATCTTTATAAATATTTTCAAAAGTATATGATTGCTTATAAAACAAAGGAAATAGCTTGCTGTGTGCATTCTTAAAAATGCCATATTTTTTCACTGTTGTACAGCCACTGCAGTAGATCCACTAAGGCATCTGTGACACTACTATTAGGAACTAATTATTCAAAATATAATACTGGTATAGATCTCTTGTGTTTTTTTGGAAAGTAGGCATCTTTAGATGCAAGTTCCTGTATACCATTAATAAGTAGTCATACTGTGAAAAGAATAACAAATAGAGGTCCCAGTGTTACTCTGCCTTTCTGACACTGCTCACTAAGTGCTTTACAGCTTTGAAAGCCAGGAAAACACTTTGCTCTTAAGATGACTTTCTTGGTATC
Organism: Protopterus annectens; assembly: GCF_019279795.1. NCBI lineage: Eukaryota > Metazoa > Chordata > Ceratodontiformes > Protopteridae > Protopterus > Protopterus annectens. The sequence goes on along the minus strand of NC_056742.1, from coordinate 208,873,471 downwards.
CATATCTCAAACACATAATAAGCTGGTTATGATCAGAGACTTTATCATAATCCTCTGTGTTGTGATTGCTAAAACTAGGAGACAAATTATCTGCATTTTAGAAAACCTTTAATATCTGTATGTTTATATATCCGTTAACTATATCCAATGTCATTTGTCATGAGATAGTTTAGTTTTTAATCCATGCATAAATCCTGATTTCCTTGAATAAATATATTTTGTGTTGCAAGATAATTTAGCTGACATTTGAGGTTGATTTGCATTTGATTTAACCATATTGAGAACTGTTTATTGCCTCTATTACTAGCTTGTCTGTTAATGGTAAACTTAGTTGCATTGATGTCACTATCTAATAAGTTATTCAGATGTGAACAGTTAAAAAATATAAATTTATCTTACAGGAGTCGTAAATAAATTCTTACTTAGCTGAGTAATTCTGTTTTCAACAAAAACTGGTAGGATATTTTGAATCATGTAAACATCTGCTGTTTGCATTTCAGCTAAATAAACATATTCATCTCATAGATAAAAATTATGACATCTTCCACATAATATAGATCATAGTGTTCATTATTAATTGTGTTGTGATTATTCTGAATGAGTCACATGTAATTTTATCCAGTTGTTCTGCGTATGCATCAGCAGGATGGACAATGACAGAATGCATTCTGCAAAATAGATGTTATGTAGACATAATAACTCAGGTATATGATAGGCAAAAAAGTCTCCAAGTAAATACCTGTCATCATACTAGAGTGCTCATGACAGTTCATCTGAGTTAACGCTATGACTGGCAGACTCAAGGTTGTCTGGGGATATCATTCATTCCAGTAACAAAAAAAAAAAAAAGTTAAAAAGTGTTGTCTAAGTTTTTATGTTATAGTAGCTGACCTAAAAATGCTTCCAGTTTGTGTGAATGAAATGAAGCTGTTTGAAGTTAATTTGCCTGACCTTGCAATCTCCAGCCATGTTGTTGTCATGATCTTAGCACATTGAAAAGTAATTATTCCTGAATGGTAGTTCATCAAGGCAGTATCTGCAGACTGCTAAACTGTTGTCAGCAAATGTATACATGGCCTCTGGGATGTTCATAAAGAAGTCTGTGAGTATAAGTAATTCCTAAGGTAAGCATAGGAAATAGAACAGAAATTTGCACTACATCTCTTGCCATAGTACATAGCAAATGGAAGGCACTGATTTTGCAAGTGAAATATATGAACATCCCTGACCATATTGGAAATATGTATGGCAGAACTGTGAGTCAAAGGAATGAACCAGTGATTGTTATAGACAGGTATATGTTCCACAGAGAGAGACAATCCAATGGAAGATCATACTGGGGATATGTATTGAAAAGAAAACAAAATTGCTGTGAAAGATCAGTGATGATTACAACAGAACAAGGGGAAGAATTGCTTAGCTGCACAACCAACCACTATGCACCACAGCCAGAGGAGGTGTCACCTGCAAAAATCACAGAGGCAGTTACAGACGATGCAACAACATTGGATGATACCTGTTCTGCTATAATTGAGCATTGTATGTCACAAGATCCAAAGGATTACAAGCAATAAATGCCAAGGAAACAGATGTTACAGCAATTAATTTGGAGGTCATGCCACAAAGGAGATGGCACAGAGAAGATGGGATTCCATGCAATACCATGCATAACTGAGGATAACTTCCAGGTCAGGGCTGGCAGTTTCATAATGAAGCATGCTTCATGTGATAAGGAGAAGAATATCATCCTTGTGTGTTTATGTTAGAAAAATATGTATTAATGTGTGTATTAGCAATATGCTTAGTGCATTTAGAGCTTGAAAAGGGTTAACACATTTATTCTATTTCATACTGCATAAATCTGTACAAACTGCAGTTGCTTTCTGACCTTGTATTGTTAGCTGAAATCTTGCTTGTGCCTTGGAAATTTACCGAGAAGCAGGTGATTTCTGCTTGCGTTAGGAAAATAATGATTAGAACAATACTACTTGTATGAAACTTAGACAAGAAGTTCCGCTGTGCTATGAGAAAATCCACAGCTGCAGAAGTTACAGATAATTAGTACAAAGCCTGCTTGAAAATATGAACTGCAATCAGCATTTGCTTGTATCTGAATTAGAAAAGTACCTTGAAATGTAACACTGTACAACAGACGCTTGTAAATGGATTAATGGTCACCAAGGCCAGGTTGTTTTTCTCAAAAGTTTCTCACAAATCTAGTCATGTCAGCAGAAAATCTGAGTAACATCTGCTGTAGAACAATACTGAAAGTTGTGTTTGATTACGTCAGCTTAGAAGGCCGTGTCTTGTAAAATAGTATAAGAATAAACATACTTCCTGTTAGTAGTTAGACAAATCCTTGTATTTTCATGTTTTTTCTCCTTGTGACAAGTCACTTAAAAGTGCCTTAACTGAACCTTACGTGTATTGGTCTTTGAAGTTTTTTTCCTTTGACAGTTTATCACTATGGCAAGCATTGCAAATCTGTTGGCTGATCTGATGCCACTTATGGATGGAACTTCTCCAACACATACAACAGTGTGTAGGCTACTGTATATCAGCCATGGCAGTATAGGTGTGGGTGATGATGCCAGTGTGGCTCCATTATTGATTTGTCTCATGAGCACCAAAAGTAAGGCTGCAGATGGTTCACTTTTTGGTTGTAGAGAAGATACTGTTACAAAACATGGTTTTACATTACAACCACGATTTGTGATGATGGACTTTGAGTGCACTCCATACAAATCTATGCATCAGGCATACCCTGATGCTAATGCACATGGATGCCTGTTCCACCTAGGTCAGATATGATGGCATCATATCCAGCAATTAGAGCTATGCATACATTATGTTACTGTACCCTCATTCACTATAGAGGTGAAACAACTTCTGGCAATGGCATACCTCACTACAGCTGACATAGGTAATGCGTATGACAATCTATGTGAGCAGCAGTCATGGGAGGCTGTGGTTTAATAACAACTATGTCCTTGGTAAGCCTTGTCATTATGACACGTGTACTTCGGGCTCAATGTTGCCCACCACATTTCCTACCATCATTCTGGTCTATGCATGAACTTGCATCCATGTATACAGAACCATACTGAGGACTGGCATAGACATCTCAAAGCCCTGTGTAGAGCAAGAACAGTGGGTTTTCATGATCTGATATATGTAATGGTGATGGACATAACCATGTTGACATGTTCTGTGAGGTTTTGTTGCATTGCCTACTGCTATCACTCAAAATAAATTGATGGGCACAGTAGAGGGATACTGTTTGCCTGCTAATGGAATGGAGGGGGACTGCACTGCTGTTGATTACATAAGGGCTATAGTCCATCACCTCTGGCTTTAGGGCAGTAATGCTATTACAATGCCATCAGGTATAGTTACCTCTTGACCATTAGCATCAGTGGTATTAGATGTGAAATACATCACTTTGTGTTATCTCACAGGGCAGCACCCATCAGGAGCATTAGTGTAAAATATTTCTTATACTGTAGACCTTCAATACAGCTTGTATATGACTACTGATGTCAGCATAGACCCTGTGTTTTTATAACACCAGTATTGTAGACTGTTTGCCATTGGCATTCACAATTGGACAGTATTAATTTTTTGCTGACATCTGGAATTATTATCATGCCAACTGTGGATATGACATTGCATTTTGTAATTATAGATTTATTTAACTTCATTCCATATTTTGTTTGTCATGACTACATAGCTAGTGCTGCCTATTTTGTAATTAAACTGATACTGCATGGATGTTATGACTGTATTTACACACTTTATTTCTGCATTGGTGAGGTAAGTGTATGCCCTACTAGTATTTTCAAAATGTGTTATACTTGCCAGTGATAGTGCACCATGTGTTCACTGGTGATGCTTTCTCTTGTAAATTGGGTTTGTAACTTATACTCACCAGATGCGTTTCTTGTGAGGTATGTTGCCATCTGTATGTTTAATGTTGCATGCCTGGTATTCTTTATTATGGATTCAGAATCTTGGCAGACATTATTTTCCATATATGATGGATGGCAAATACTGATGTAATGATCCTTGCATGCATATATGTGCTTTGCCTTTGCCTTGTATGGCTTTCATGTTCTGTGTTCTCAGTCAAATACATTGTATGTATGTTACATCTGTCATGTGTTTACATACCTCCATCTGTCATCATCATAATGTTGTTGTTCATTCATTACATGCTTTACATTCTAGTTCATATACGTATGGGTTATTCACTTGACCTTATTGTGTTGTGTCACTGTGGTGGACTTTGTGCCCGTTACTCCATGTACTGATTTATTTGTCATTGGATGTCGGTTCTGCTATGATTATCATGTGTGACCCTCATTGTTTGGTGATGTGCTGATGCACATTGTGTAATACTTTACACATCTCTGGAATGTTACACCATGTGCACCTATTAGCCTCAGTATTGCTATGGCATTAATGACTTGTTGTTTTATACCTCAATATTCTCCACTGCAGTCAATGACATGTGTCAGACAGTCTAAGTCTTTGCATAGCTTATATCCTTTGCCATGACCATGATAATTGACATCCTTTTTATCTGTCTCATTTTGATGTTTTCAGCAATAATATGTATTTATGTTTGGTCATTTCAGCTCCATTATATAGCTTTGTGTTCACTTTTAGGGCTCTGCATAGCTTATGACATTCCATCTCCAACAAGCAACTCCATACCTGTGATAATGTTGACCAACTGTACAATCTGCAGCTCCTTTATTACAGATTAATGACACCATCACTTAGGATGCACATAGAATGATATACATGTTTTTGACTTATCCAGTTTTTGATTTAATGAATTATTATTTTTATGTTGAATCTATCCTCGATACCATGTCAATTTTCCTATCACTAATTGTGTGACAGATGCTTTCAATGGTATAATTCAAGATATATGACCTTTTTAAAACCCTTAATGTGGATCATTGCTCATAATGATGTTCACGTCTGTGCTATACTATTATAATGTTTGCCACTGTGCAGACTATGTTTTAACATAATTATGGGTCCTTTGCTATATGTTTCACGAAACTTTCACTTTTGTTGCATTATCCTAATTATCTTTCATTCTGGCTTATTTATTCATTTTGTTTTTATTTATTTTTTTGTTTGTTTCTAATATACCCCACTGTGGTCCTGATATGCTGTGTTTTTTGTCTTCATCCCTTTTCAGATGCACTGCTTTATATGTACTTCATTTTATATGTATTTATAAGTTATCTTTTTGTGTGAACATTACAATAATAATGTGTTTTGGCAGAATGTATGCTTGTTTGTGGTGGGTCCTATTTCACATCTGGCCAAAAGCACTGAGGGCAACTTTTTTTTTTTTTCAAAGTACAGTCTAGGTGATATTTTTCCTTTTTTCCCATAATTGAATGACTTTGGTCCATTCTACCAAAACTGCATTTTCTGTTTTTTGTGCAGCTAGAACTTCAGCCTCGTTTGGCTGATTTTGTCTTTTTCCTACAAAACAAATCTGGCTTATATGCCTCAGTCAACTGCCAAGGTACTATACCCTTGATAATGCTGACCAGCTACACAAGCTGCAGCTCCTTTATCACACCTTAATGACACTATAACCTAGGATGCTCAAAGAATGATGTACATATTTTTATTTATCCATTACTCGTTTTGATGGATTATTTTTATGCTGTATTCATCATAGATATCATGCCAATTTTCCTAACACTAACTGTGTGACAGATTCTTTCAATGTTGTCATTCAAAGTGTATTCATAATGATCATCACATTTGTGCTATAGTGCTATAATGTTTGCTGTTGCGCACATTGTGTTTTAGCATAATTGTGGGTCATTTGCTATATGTGTTCCACTGTTCCTTTATTCTGCTGCATTTCCTTAGTTATCTTCCATTTTGGTTTATTTATTTGTTTTGTTTTGATTTATTTTATGTTTCTGGTATATCCCACTGCAGTACTGATATATGTGCTTGCTTGTGTAAAGTCCTATTACACATCTGTACAAAAACAATGAGTACTATTTTTTTTTCAAATTACAATATAGGTGATAATCCCCTCCCCCCATTTCCTGTAATTAGATTACTTTAGTTAATTTGGCCAAAGCTGCATTTCCTGTTTTTCATGCAGATAGAATTTCAGCCTTGTTTTGGTGATTTCATCTTTGTCCTACTACACTAATCAGGCTTATAGCCCTCTGTCAGATACTGTTAGTGCAATTGATTTTCATAGGGTAGTAGGACAACCCTTGAAAATATATGTTCATAACTGAAGCTCAAAGCATTAGCTGAAATGACTTTGGTATGTTTGCTTGTGACTAAATCGTTTGTTTGGATTCACTTATGTCAAACAATGAGCAAGGACCTTAAAATGACAATGACAGCAAATAAAGACTAAATATTGTAAGCTATTTTGAAATGAATCTCATTTTAAGAATATAACTTAAAACCAACGTCAGAATATAACTTAAAATAACTTTCATTTTCACTTCAATTAACATGTGTAAGTCCTACACATTTCTATGGTCATCCACTAAATTCATTAGTAAAGCAATAACAACAATAATGCTTGATATACATTTCAGTGGTGGAATGCGCTAGAGAAGCAAATTGATACAAACATGTTTTAAATTTTTTTTCAAATTTAAGTAATGCATAATATATACTACTACTACTAAAAAAAAAAAATAATGCATACATATTTGCCAAATAAGTAAGGCTACTGGACGTACCTTTCACTTTTTAAGGGCGACCCTGAAGCAATGCCTGGTTAAGTCACTTGCTCAAAGCCACCCAGTAGACAAATGAGGCCTGAGGGAGTCAAACCCTCTACTAGAGGACAGTTCACAGCCTTGACCCACTGCACCAAAAGAAGATATTTCAACATCTCTGTTGAACCTGTGTGCATGTGCATATGTGCATGCACGTGTGTTCTTGTGTGTGTGTGTGTGTGTGTGTGTGTGTGTGTGTGTGTGTGTGTGTGTGTGTGTGTGTGTGTGCGTGCGTGTGTGCGTGTGTGTGTGTGTGTGAAGATCAAGCTGAGGTGTGTTACTGTTGTCATAATTTCTTTTACTGTTCCTCAGTCATGCAAACATGCATCAATATTGTTTCCAGTCAAACAATGAACGTTATTGTTATTAAGGTCTGCAACTAAAGTCAGTGTGTAGAAGCAACTAACCAATGCAAGCACTTAATCACAGTTAGGCAATAATCAGTCTGGAATTTGTGTGTGTGTGTGTGTGTGTGTGTGTGTGTGTGTGTGTGTGTGTGTGTGTGTGTGTGTGTGTGTGTGTGTGTGTGTGTGTGTGTGTGTGTGTGTGTGTGTGTGTGTGTGTGTGTGTGTAGTTATTCTTGGGACCTAGAAAATAACTGCCAACTACTTTTTTTGGAAAATATTCTTCACGGATCTTTAAGTATCAGTGACAAAGATTTTTAAAATGATAATGCTAGACTCTATCCTATAATTAAAAAAAAATAATGTTTGCTATAATTTTACACCAATCAGTTCTGAAAACCATGGTCTAGGCACAAGGATAATTTTCCCCAGCTACAATGCATTTATACTTGCATAATTATCATGGGATGTATGGTGTTTATATATTATAATAAATCTTAAACATAAATGGACTTAAAGCATCTTAATCAGAAAACTCCATAATGTCAAATAATCCCCACTTCTCAGCTGTCACTGTTCCTTACTGGCATCCTGGCTTGATTAGTTATTGTGTAGTTCAGTCAGTTGTCTGCAACCCTTTCAGATAACTATCATGTATTGTAAATCTGCTTATAATTTTATAAAAAGTCATGTTTCACAATTAGTGGTGTTATTGCAGTACTTCTATTAAACCTCCTATCAGCAAAGATGCAACCATGCCTCTCCTGCTGCCCTATGATGATATAATGTTGAAAAATGCTTCTTTAGACACCTCACCACTCTCTCTCTCCTTATCATTCCCAAAGTTTATTTTTGTGGCTATCCTTATCCACATATTGAGTGAAATCTTATTTTGTACTCTTACCTACTGCAAGCTTTCTTTGCACCTAATATGTTGAATACACCTCATAATTGTCTGTAAGTCATCAGGTGCTCCATCATATGTGGTTCACTCTATTCAAGGCAACACTCTTAAACAAACCTTAATATATATAATAGAATATATGTAGCACATGCATATACATGTCTTATCTTTTAATATTTTATCTTTTAATATCAGTCAGCATGCAAGCCTTAATATGCCCCTGCTTCCATCTACCACAAAGCCAAAACCACTGAACAAGATAACAAACTAAGGATATAGCATACATTGTTATTTTCATTAACATATTTCTGGACAAAAATCACCTTCAGTGAATAAGAAAGTAAGGAAATACATAAGTAAACAAATAAATAAATACACTTATGTCTTATGTAACATAGTGTCCTTTCTTAGCTTCAGCTCTTGGAGCAAATATTACATGACTGGCAGAGATTGTGGTGTATACTTGCCTTTCTATCTGTCCTTTACAAATGACAGAGCTAAATCATATAACTTATGACAGTGTTTTTTATTCCAGAGCAAACAGGGGATACCTCATATTTGTGTGGCTCACAGAAACATTTTTCAGATAGTTTTAATTACTTTTAGTAAAAAGTGCACTGCAATTAAAATTTCATATAACTCAGTAATCATACATATTAAATGACATAAATAAAAATAGAGAAAACATGAAATGTTAGGAAGAAAAGAATAAGATCTCCAAACAATAACATAATAAGATAAAATACAATATATTATGAGTATGATATGCTGTAAGCCAGTAAATATAATCTGACATTTTTGAAAGAGAAGGTAAGATAGGTCTTGGAGTTTCAGAAGTCAAGGAGAAAACCTTTTCTAACCTTAGTAGCAAGCATTTTTATTAAGGTCATAATCTCTAAGCATATCAAAAATATACCATTCTTTAATACATGAAAATAAAAATAACAAACTGTAGAAAATTAAGAACTTCAAATGGAGTCTCTCAAATGAAATTTCTCCAGAAAAAAATAAAAAGGAACTGCTCCGTGAAGTGAATAATGCTAAAACTGGCAAACTAACTGCCAAAGTAAAAGATAATTATGCTGTTTTAAAAGATAATACCTCTTTTGAGAATTTTAATAGCAAAATGGGTATTGTTCAAGAAAATCTTCATAAACTCAAGGAAGAACTTTGTCAGAGAAAAACAAAAAAAGTTCTTCAGAGACAGCAATGAATATGCTGGGGGTGTGGTGGCAGCCTATGGATTAAGGCTGCAAAGCACTTTACTGAGCAACAAAATGACAGGAGATCCTCCGGTTATGGAGGAGAATGTATTAAGAAGGTCTGAGAGACTAAACAATAAAACCAACGGACAAGCCACTGGGGCTGAAAACCTAAACACAAATATGATGACTATGAATGATAAAATGAAATGTAAACAGGGGCAAGGAATGAAAACATTCGAACAAGGGGTGAGACCAAAAACCAAAGATACTAACAAAAATAAATCAACCACTATGGAATCTCAGCCGAAGGGACATCTGATGACCGACAATAAACAAGTAGTGGATGTATATCAAAGAATTGATAGTCAAGAGAGATCGTGGGCCCAGGTAACAGCGGATGGAAATAAAGAAAATTATTCCAATAAACACCAACAACAGCCACAAAAAAAATGGTATGGCAGAAGAGGTCCAGGGAAGAACTGGAACAGGAAAAAACAATACTGGTAGACTTAGGTACTATAAACTTAATCATTAATCTATCTAGCAAAGAATTGACTATTGATGATTGTTGTGTGCTAAGTAAGGGGTGGAATTTTGCCTCAGCACAAAGAGCTAATAAGCTGGTGATGATTAATGAAATTAGAGACTATGTGAGAAAACTGAATCTAAGCATGTTATTTGGACCACAAATGCAAAGTAATGTTGATGTTTATAAACCTAGTAGTTACAATCCGCCTTTAATTAAAGAACTAGAAATGTTTCTTGACATATGTGAATCTCAGATGTTTGAAATGTTACACAATGAAACAATGTTTAGATATTACAATTTAACTAAAAAAGAAAAGGAATGTTTTGATTCACTAGTCTAAAATGAAGAGGTTTTAGTTTTTAAAGCTGACAAAGGTGGTGTTATGGTTTTGTTGGAAAGAAGTGAATATGAATGTAAAATGAAAGAATTGTTGGCAGATAAAACATTTTATAAAGCTGTGAACATGGTAGATGTAAAGAAGGGTTATTCACTGATTGATTCCTGTATAGAAGAATGATTCTATACAGGAAGAATAGATGACAAAATGAAAAGAAATCTATCCAACAATAACCCAAAAATAAATAGGATCTTTGGAATTCCATAGATCCACAAAAATGTAGATTCACCACCACTAAGACCTATAGTGGTTACTAGAAATAGTAAAACAGAAGGAATGTCAGTGTTTGTGGACAAATATTTACAAAGAATAGTACCAACATGTACTACATATGTTAAGGATAGTCATGATTGTATGAGAACATTGGAAGGAATTCAGGTGTCTGAGTCATATATACTGGTTACCCCTGATATCAATTCTTTATACACTATGATTCCCAACAAAGAAGGGATGGAAACAGTTAGAGTGGAGTTATTAAAATCTAAGGAGTTCTCCCCAAATACAGTTGGATTATTAGTGGAAATGATTGATTTAGTTTTGAGTCATAATTATTTAGATTTCTATAATCAAATATTTGTACAAACAAATGGTGTTGCAATGGGTGCAGCCTCAACCCCGTTATTCTAATGTTTTCATGCAGGGTTGGGAAACCACTAATATATTAGAAAGTGGACACAATGTAAATATAGTAAAGATGTAACGGTTTATTGATGATGTCCTTTTAATTTGGTATGGTACTATGAATGAGTTAATAAAGTTTTTAAATTATATCAATAATGTTTGTTCCTATATCAAATTTACTTATAGTTATAGTTTAGATACATTTCATTTTCTAGACTTGACAATACACAAAGATAAAAATAGACTTATTTCTAAGATATACAAGAAGGATTTTCAAAATAATATGTATTTACATTACTCCAGTTTACATTCCAAGAAAACTAAGACCAACATAAAGGGACAACTTAAAAGGATAAGTAATTTAGCAAAAGAAGATAAGGTGTTTGAACTTGAAGCTTCAAGCTTCTGCAATAGAATGGAAATAAGAGGATACCCGCAAGTAGAAGTAGAAAGGTTGTTCACTGAAGAAGTAAGAAAAAGAAAAAATTCAGTAAGTATTGTTAATAATAATAAAGGGGATAATAGATCTAAGAACTACATGACAGCACTAGAAGTACAAAATAGCACAGATGCAAATACAATAAAAAATATTGTGAGGAGAAATTGGGGTATTTTGAAAGGAAATAGAGAGATTATTGAGAAAATTGGAAATGAACCCAAGTTTGTGCAAAAAAGGGCTAAGAACTTTAAAGATTATTTTCAAGGTAAACTGAATAAAGTTAAAGAAGTTGAGGTAAGAAAAGGGATGGAAAAGTGCTGCAATTGTAACTATTGTCAATATTTATATACTGACAGTAATGAATTGCTAGTGGGCAAAACAGTAGTACATGTAAAGCAAAAAAATGTAGTTTATGTATTAATCTGCTTAGAATGTAGTTCATTTTATGTAGGGAGAACAAAAAGAGAACTATACAGAAGAATTTATGAACACACATGCCATTACTCATGCATATATGAAAAATGCTATAAGTAAACACTATGATGAGAAAAAATGTAAAATAAACTTTAGATGTATGGTTTTGGAAGCTATACAATATAATGTTAACATAGCAAATGCTGAGGAAGAACTGGGATGGTTGGAATACTGTTGGCAAGTGAAATTAAATGCTTCTTTCCCTCCTGGACTAAATAATAGGGGAGAATTTATATATTTAAAAAGGAAGGGGCTGAAACTTTGATATAGCTAGTTTTAGATAGTTTTAGATATATTTATGCAATTTGGTAAAATATAAGTGTTTTAATGATACAGTGTTTTAAAAAAAATGTTAATTGGTTAATGAACCATTTAAGTATAAATATATGTTTTTATCTACAAAGCCATAGTCTGAAGAAGTCTCTAAGGGAAGAGACGAAAGTACTTACTACTGGCTTTGGATTCAATAAATCTACTGACTCTGTACTGACACAGCGTTTTACTTGTTCTTATATCATTTCAGTATTCCCAAACTCTTAATATTTAGCATTAAGAAAATCATAATTAACTTTCAATCAGCTTTCAATCAGCTTTAACAAGCACTTGTCATTAATTGTTTTTAATCTGTAATTTGTCAATTATAATTACATTTTTACTACTTTATTTTCCATTGGTTTACAGATGTATCGTATTTGCAGGTTAGTAATTTTACTAACATAAATTTTTGCTCATCTACTAGAGTTAGGCTTTTTACTACCATTTCTTTTATTTTAATACATGTAATAAAATGTCACTGTAGAACTGCTTTGAAAGGTTCCACTCAGTTCTAAAAGATGGTGCCAGATAACGAAGTAAGATCTTTCCAGGTCTGATGTATTTCAGTGCTGATGTTCTTCATCCCAGTAATGGGCACATTGTTTGTTTTACCGTGTTACTGTTTTAGTGTTCTTAACTGTACACCCTACAGCAGAATGAACACAGACTTGGAGTTATATTTGCTAAAACAGGTAAGAAAGTCAGGGTTGTAAGGAAGAAATATATATATTCCTGATGAGAATGCTTCATTATGTGCAATGCCTGGAAATGACATATAGCAATTACACTGGGACATATAATTCTGAAACAGCTTTCCATGACATACCAGATGTGTTGTCAAAATAAAAGAATATAATCTGTCTAATTTTCAAATTGCAAATGAAATTATAGTATTTCACAAAAAAGAGCAGGATAAACATTATTCAACATCTGCATGCCATTAAAAATAACCTGAAGACGTGAAGTAACCACTGAATGGTAAATATACATTTCCAAGTTTTATATGTTGACTATATTTTTAGAAATGTTATTAGAACTATTTTACTTTGACTGCATTATCTGTTGCTTATGGAATTTGCTTACACAGTTGTGTTTCTTGTAAGAAAAAAATACTGCCTTTACTGCAGTATACAGTTTTTAATAATATTCAGCATGGTTTGTTGCCTAGTAACTGCATGCATTTCTTTTACATTGAGTAGAAATGTATTAAGAATTCCCACTGATTTCTGTTGTTTCTTTTTATTAATGACTTGATAAAAACTGATTATTAAAACCTTCCTGCATTTAAGTATCATGCCATAGGCTCACTTACATGAAAAGAAGAGAAAATGAAAAATAATGGAGTATAAAAATCAATAACAAAATAGCAATAGCATAACGTCCTATCTAATATCTTCAAATGGTTCCCTTATGAGAGGAACCAGGAAGAGGATTTCACTGTAGGATGTGAAAGTTCGGCTTCAGAGGGTTCTCATAGTAAACTCTTTCTCATCCCACTCTCACTTTTGCAGGAAAATACATTTAGCTTGCAGTGCCTTCATTGAAAGATTTCTTCTTAGAAAGTCAAATGTTTTCCTCTGTTTTGTGATTCCTGATGATAGTTGATAGCTCAGCAGAAACACTTGGTAGGCATATTTGTATTATAATCTTCTATATGTCATAGTAGCTGATGCCATCATGTATTTGTCCTTTAACATGACAAATTTAATTACTACCATTTTAGAGATATAATGTGTGTGTGTGTGTGTGTGTGTGTGTGTGTGTGTGTGTGTGTGTGTGTGAGAGAGAGAGAGAGAGAGAGAGAGAGAGCATATATTTTGTGGTCTCACTCAACTGAGAGTACTAAATTTGAAACTGTAACTATTTATTCAAATTGTTCTTTAAATATATTATATATACATAGATATTTTTTGCATTTTTTCTAATCCTACAAATGAGTTTAGTTATTCTGGTAAATATAGGAATTCCCTATAAATGAGATTCAGAATCTAGCAGTCTATTTTTACCACATATAGTTTGTGTTCTGGCTTAAAGTTTTTGTGTCTTGAAACTCGGTACTGGTCACTTTAGATTTACCCTGTTGTAAAACCTCATTACATTTAAGTTAGCTTTGTGTAAAGTAAAGTTTTTTTTTATTAAGTACAGCTATTTGACTGAAGATTCTTGAATGTGATTTGATTTACCACACATTAATCCCATGCAGCAAGCATAGTTGCTAGGATGTTTGAATGTACCTGCGACTGCCATAATTCACAGGAAATAGCTAAGTAAGTTTTGAATACCTCTTGCAGTAATTATGTTACCTTCACTATATATTTAGAAGGTAAAGGCTTACTTTTATTTGCATCTGCATCTATTTTATACATGGTTCCATTGTCAGATGTATTAGAATAGTCACTCATTAAGAACAGACATTCTTTTATTGGGTCTATATTAGAACATCGAAGTTTCACAACTTTGAATGTCCTAATATCGACCCCTATTCAGCGAACGCTTAAAATAGCGAAGCTGCAGAACACTGAATTTCTTCCTAGGGAAGGAATTTGGTTGGCCGTTCCTGTGGCTTCACTATTTTCAGCACTGTGGTGGAAAGTTACGGGTCGGGATCAGGTAAGTGTGCGATTGTGTGGACGTGAGGGTTAGGGCGCGAGTTAGGGTTAGGGCGCGGGTCAGGTAAGTGTGCGAATGTGTGGACGTGAGGGTTAGGGTGGGGTAGGTGAGTTAGGGTTAGGGCGTGGGTGAGGTGAGTGTGTGATAGTGACGGATCTTAGGACTAGGATTTAAGTTAAGGTAAGTGGATAGCTAGTGGTGCATGTACAGTTTAGTGTAGGGTTAGATGTAGAATTGTAGGTGTATGTGTGTGGATTGCTGTTCGTTTGGTGTGCTTGTGTTGTGTGCATGTGTGTCAGAACAGCAAATTTTTTCCCTGGGAAAAAAAATTGCTGTTCTGCATGTTTGATATTGCCAGTGTTTGCTGAATAAGCGTCAATATTAGAACATTCAATGTTTTAAAAAGTCGATGTTCTAATATAGACCCTCTTTTATTCATGTCTTCTGCCTGCTGATCAGTGTTAGCCAGTTCATCTGCAACTTAACCAATGCATGTTATGCTTATCGCTAAAGGTGCTGCTGCATCGACCTTACCTCTTAACATTGCATTACCAAAAGCCCTTTCCCTAACAGTGATACTGCAGAAGGCACCTGCCTACACAACATCCACTTACACCATCATGCACAACCACATTAAGTGTTATTCCAAATTATTATGTGAATTCATAAAGGCTGTCTGCTCCGAGAATGAGGACAAGCAAACCACAATTCCTAGAGGCCACTTGCACTAACAATTGATGACCATGAATAAGCCTAAGCAAATGAAGTCATAATGAGATATAAATGAGGAATGATGCAAAACAGTGTATGCTAAAGAAGCATCCTCTTGTCTACATTTGATTCATAGTAAGATTTGCCTACATTTCTGTGCCATCCGAAGATATGCTATATGTTATCTGCATAACCATATATGTTATATGGTATCTGCATTACATCACTGTTATTTCTGACTGTTAGCTGGAGAATGTAGCATCTTAGTAGTTACTTGTTTCTGTAGCACACCAATGATTACTGACTTTTAGTGCAGAATGTTAAATTGTGTGTAGCATCTAAGAAGTTACTTGTGTTTCTGTAGCATACCACTGTTGTTCCTGACTTTTAGTGGAAAATGCTAAATAGTGCATAGCAGCTTAGTAATTATTTTTGTCTGCATAACCTTTATAACAATACATAATAGTGTAGTGTATGTTATAATAGCTTGGTATCAGCTGCAGTTACCTTTGTTTACTATCCTTGCATTTTGTGTTGTTCGTAGAATTGTGCTGTTTCTTACAAAGTATATTACTTCACCCCTGCATTCTCTATCTCAGTTACTTGGTAATCAGAGTGTTTTAAAACTTCAGACCTAATACTTACCTTCTTTTTCTTTTTACTTCCAGTCCCCTCAGCAAAAGTTACATCCTGTGTCTTGGCCAACCTCCAATCACCCCAAGGCTGTCTCATTGCCCTGCACTGTGAGACCCTGTGTCAGTGGAACACTAAAATGCTTTCAGCTACACTAGTGCATGTTAGAGTTGTATTTAATCAGTCCTCCAAACTGAAGACTGTTTCCCCTTTCACTATACGCGTGCACACTACTGGTACCCCCCCCCCCCCATTTCACTCTTCCTATAGTACTCCAAGGTCAAGTACTTAAAACTACTTTCTCTTGGAAATAGTTTACCTATGTATCTGCAGCCCATACTTCTTTTGTTTTTCCTTGCAGAAGTGGTGGTTCCTTTTCACCACTCTGTACTAGATTAGTAGTATAACATCTGTAGTTATTAGGTAAGTACTGCACCACACTGACCTGCAATTAACTTAGCTTGGTTTTCCTGTTTTCTTTTTAGCAACTGGCTTAGTCCAGTTTTTTTGACTCTCAACCTTGCATTACTTTGTGTCTATCCCTTCCCCCACCTTGAACCTGCACATCTCCCCACCCACTCCTGCTTAATTACAGAGGTATCAAAAAGCCTGATGTAGAAAGGCACAATTGTTTGACTTAGCTTTTCTGCCTTGCTTCATAGGAATCCCCAGTAGTGTGCTTGCATGCAAGTTGCCCACTGCCCTCAAGGTGGCCCCGTACTATTAGTGCATCCAAGTGCCCCACCTGTCCACTAGGTGGCTCTATACTATTAGCTTTAGGGTTTCTAAATCCCTTTACCTCTTCTTCATTGAATCCCCCTAACACAGTTCTTATTCATTTCTTAGTTATTGTTCTTTCTCAAACTGTGGTCCCAGTATAACCATAGAAATATTTCCTTATATCACTCTGCTATAATCCCACTTATTTTTTAAGCCTCTTACCTTCTTATATATCTCAAAACACTTACCTTCAGACTTCAGCACTCCACTGATTGTTTTCTTCGATCTTGTTCTTCTTTTGGCTCTACCCTCTCTGTTAACTCTGCGGGCTCAATCTGCTCCCCTACCCTGCCCCCAATTCTCACCCGCCCCCAGGTGTCCTACACTTATTATCACCTTGCCACTCCCCCTCATCTGACACCACTCCCACTCATCAGAATCAATCAGCATTAACCAATCACTGACAGGACCCAGCCCTATTACTCCAACTCTCTCCAGTCTCTCACTATATGCTAATTATAAACACCCCAACTCTATTTTAAACAAGCATTACTCAAATACCCCTACAGTGCCTCCACATACGTTTAATAAATCTTTAAACTCAAAGCCTATTTCCTGCCTAATACCCCCACTTATAATTCTGTATCTTCTCACAGCCTATGAATACCAGCCCCTCCCTGGCACCCACTACCCTAGAACCCAAACCAGTACTACTAATCAGCCACATAATTCTAACCAACCACTACCCCACCTCTCATCAAACTCTTCTAATGCAAAAACTCAACATCCCATTCGTGATGCATATATTAATCCTAGAACTAAATACTACCACAAACTCTTATTAAAACTCCAGAAACTTGCTATTAGATTACTACCTAACCTCATAGTGGATGGTGACATCCATCCTAACCCAGGTCCAACCCCACCTGTTACTATCAGCCCCACAAATAACAGCCATACTAGCCTACAAAACTCAAATAATGTCCTCAACTCACTCCTGGTGTGTCACCTAAACATTAGAAGTATATACAAGAAAATTCACTACTTACATGCCCTCCTAGATGCCCACTCCCCAGATATACTATGCCTTACAGAGACCTGGCTCAAGCCTACTACCATTGATAATGAGATTATAACCCCAGGGTACAATATATTAAGACTTGATCGTATCTCTAAGAAAGGAGGGGGGGTAGCCATCTTGTATAAATCCACTCTGGAAATATCCAAAACTAGTACCCCAAATGTCTTGTTTACTAACAGTGTAGAAATACTCATCACAAAGGTCTAACTCAACAAACGCAAATTTATAAATGTTGCATGTATCTATATTCCCCCAGGTGACAACACAAATACCTTGGAGGGTATCCTCCAAGGGCTCTTCACTAACTGCCCCCGGTAACTATTATTCTCGGGGATGTTAATATCGACTGGAATACTTGCTCTTCAGACTTTCCCTCCACCCATATTAATTTGCATGACTTCTCCCAGATGATATCTTCCCCAACCAGAACAATAAGCTTAACAAAAAAGAACGTATCCTATACTGGATATTAATAAACAACCTACCCCAGATATATAAAACAGGCACCCTACCTGAGGACTTTAGTGATCACTTCCTGACCTATATAATCTGGAAAAGAAATGACCTCCCTCAACAATCTTCCTTTAAAACCATTAGAAGTTGTAAGAACTTTATTCAGACTAAATTTCAGAATGAACTTAACACATGTGACTGGTCCAACCTATGGTCACTTCCACTAGGTGAAGCGGTCTCATACTTTAACTCTACATTTCTTGCTATCCTGGATAACCATGCTCCCCCACACACTATCAGAACCAATAACAAAGTAGCACCATGGCTGTCCAATGATACAAGACAAAAAAATATTAGCAGAAACAAAGCGTGGACCTCCTGGAGAACCACTAAGTCCCCAAAAGACCACCTTATATATAAACAACTGAGAAATGATGCAAAGAAGTCTGTTATGCTAGACAAAATGAATTACTACTGTAATCTGCAATAAAAGCACCAAAATCAACCACAAAAATTCTGGTCAAGCATAAACAAACTTCTGCACCCAGACCAATCAACTACCCCTACCCCCTTAACTACCCTCCAACAACCTCCTAAAATTGTTACTAACACCTTTAACACTTTCTTTACAGAACTTGTGCAATCCCTAGCCAGTAAACTATCTCCCTATACTCCAAGTACCACCAACCCCACACCTGATAATAAGATCCCCTTTAAGCTTGATCCAGCGCCAACATCTTTTATTAAGTCCCTACTTAAAAAACTGAAACCCACCACCCTTTCAGCAGACCTACTACCTGCAGAATATCTCCAAAATGGCGTTAATGAAATAGCATATCCCATATCAATTTTAATCAATAGAACTATCCACAAAGCCTGTATCCTCCATATCGGGAACATCAACCACATTGTTCCTTTTCATGAATGGGGAGATTCTACTGAACTTTCAAATTATAGGCCTATAGCCATTCTGTCTCCCTTGGGTAAAATAATGGAAAAATGTATCCACCAGCAATTTCTTGCCTATCTGAATCAAAACACTCTTCTAGCCCCCTCCCAGCACAGATTTAGACCTTGTCATAGTACAACCTCAGCCCTTCTCTCCCTCTCCCATACAATAAATCAAAACCATAATGACAACAAGCTCTCCTCAGCCCTCTTTCTTGACCTATCCAAGGCATTTGTTATGGCAAATTACCAGCTACTCTTAAAAACATTAAAATCACTCTTCATAGATAACCTAGGAATTACCTGGTTTCATTCTTACCTAAGCCACAGACAACAAGCTGTATTATGGAAGAATAACCTAGCGCCCCTTTTACCAGTCACCCTTGGAGTCCCACAGGGATCTATATTAGGTCCCCTCCTATTCTCCATATTCATTAATGACCTGTACAAAGACATCCCTGATGCAACTTGTATTTAGTATGCTGATGACTCAACCCTAATCTGCTCTGTCACCTCCCCCACAGATTTACAATCCTTGTCCCAAATCACATTCAACAAAGTAGAGAGCTGGCTCACTGGTCACCAACTACTATTAAACCCAAATAAAACCAAACTATTACTCTTCTCCCCCACTTTCAAGGCCTCCTCACCATCTCTCACCATAATATCTAACAATGGTACCATAATTTCCCCAGAACCTAGTACTAAACTACTAGGAGTGATCATCGACAACAACCTCAAGTTTCATGCTCACATAGACAAAACTATTAAAACAGTTAATAAAAAATTAGGCTCTTTATACAGGATTAAACCATTCCTAACCCCAACTGCTAGAACTGTTATTTCCCGTACAAATCTGCTCTCGACCCTTCTTTATGCCTCACCCATCTTCGTAAACCTAAGCAAATCAAACCTCAATAAATTAACTAGGTGCTACAATAACATTGCCTGATTTGCCAAAGGATCAGCTTATAGAACCCATCATTGCCTTAACCTTCAATCGTTAGGCTGGCTTGAACTACCCTATCAACTGCAATATAACCAACTAATAGTTGTTGACAAAATCCTCTACCAATCAGACAGAACACCCATACTGAAAAATATTATTACCTCCTACAGTAACCTAAAATCCTTTCACTCTTCCAAAAAATTGCTAGTGCAAACTGTTAAAACCAACAATTCAGCTGGAAAATCACTATTCTCCAAATCTCCTGGTAAAAACTGGAACCTACTTCCTGCTGAACTCACCACTGACCCCTCCTTATCCCAATTCAAAAAATCCCTTAGGAAATACATACAAATGCAGTGGCTTTGTTCCTGTACAAACCCTGACTAAACCCCACTCAAGCATAATTCATACATGAGAACCTCATTACAGGAATAAAACTCTGACTCTCTAATTATTTAAAATTCTGTGTATCACCCACCTACTGGAAAGATTTAAAGTTAACACTACACCATGCATGATAACCACCTTTAATATATGTGTTTTCCTTTTTCAGATGAAATCTTTAACTATTTCTTTATTAGCTACTTGCTTCCAACCTTTGCTGTGTGTATGTGAGAAAAACATGTACCTGTGTGTACATATCGTTAAACAAATCTCAGTTTTGTGATAACTCACTGTAATAATTTCACTGTATTTACACTTGTTTTTGTACATTTGGAGCTTTTCTCCATGGGACTCTGCTGAAAATGGACCTGTATCCAGTTGGACTTTCCTGGTTAACAAATGTAAAATAAAATAAATAAATAAAAATAAAGGAGAGTCTTACTTATGCTACCTACTTTACAATCTATGAAGATGCTGTCATGTGCTGCTAGCCTTGTTATTCCCCATTGTGAGCTAATTGCCTTAGCTGAGCAAAAACCATTTGTGCCCAGCAGTGTTCACAAGCCAAAAAGGTGGAGATGTAAGCCAAGAATAACCCATTATAATTTTAATAATCAGGAGATACTAAATAGGTTTAGAGCAGAGAGGGATATTATAAGGGTCTTAGTAAGTATGTATGACCCCTCACAGATGTACTGGAGGAAAACATTGACTTCTTATTGTTGTGGATACTAAATTATGTATGACCCTTTCTTTATTTGTCATGGGGACCTTCCAGATACAGACTGGAATCATGTTGGGTCTCACAGGCTCCTGCTTTTAGGATACTTGAGCAATTCTCAGATGTACTTTTGATATGTGTGGGCCAGTACATGTCAAGTCAGAACCAAGCCAGGACTATGTATACCTTTCATGGGGTGGCAGATTTCTCTGAGGTACTCAGTACAGTAGATTACAACCATGTTGCAATTATTTATTATTTATTATTTATTTAACATTTGTTTACCAGGAAAGTTTGACTTGGAACAAAGCCAATTTTCAACGGAGGGCCAGGGAGAAATGCTCTAGATGTACGTCTTTGCAACATAGTATGCAATTAGAACCAGGAACCACGACTGGATCACGAACTCCTTTGATAAGACCACAAATAAAAAACGAACTCTTCAGTACATTTGAACAAACATAAATTTCACTTAGCGCTTTCACCCATTATGCATCATGGGTTTCTTTCAGAGTAGTTTTGTGAATGCAGCAGCTGCTTTATAAATAGTAATTCAAGCATCAATTACCCAATCAAATTCCATGGAAATATATTTCACTAATTAATTTCATTTTTTGTATAAAAAACAGTATAGGACAGATCAAACTAAACAATACAAATAATATTATATAATACTAATCAATAAATATAAATATAAAAAACATCAATATTTTAACACTATTTAAAAAAAAAAACTTTAAGATTAATTTATAATAATATATAGATAAATAAAATAGTTCACTCATAAATTATTCTTATATTAATACAATTTCTTATAAATGTATAACTAGTTTAAATACAGTGTGATTTTAATTTTAAATAAGAAGATGTAGATATATACTCATTAATCCCTGGCCAGTTACATGCATCTAATCTTAACTGCCATATACATTCTTTCAATTCTAATAAGGCGTTTACATCACCTTCTTTACTACTGCCCTGTGGTATCCTGTCTATCACAAAAAACAAAAATCTTTTAAAATTTGTACAGTTCTTACTGTTCATATAAAGTGCACTTGTACTTTTTTTGTTTTTAATGTCACTGTCATGTTCTGCAATCCTGTCTTTCAATTTTCTTATAGTCTTGCCTATGTAAAAGGCTAGACATGATAAACAAGTTGCTAAATAAACAACTAATTTTGTATTGCAGTTTACATGACCAGGGCATTTAATAGTACAATTGTGATGTTTAATGCTAACGTATGGTCCATCATTTAAGAACCTACATCCCCGACAAAAACCACATTTCCTCATTTGTGAATATTTAAAAGTAGTTTCACTTTCAAAATATTCTTTTAAATTCTTTCCTCTAGTATACACAATGTTTGGAGAACTACCTATGTATTGTATTAAGTCTGCTTGATCACTAAATACTGTTTTCCATACTTCATGTACACCGTCAACTATTGTGTTGATGTTATTAATATATGGCAACTGTAGCAAACTCATGTTCGAAAAATCATCTTTTCTCCTTTCATTATTTTCATTAGAAAATCCATATTTAATAATTGGCCTAAAAATAGAATGTCTTTTAGAATGTATTTCCTTTTTGATTTGGTCCAGTAATTCAGTTGGATATCCCCTATCACCCAATAGGTGCATCAAAAACTCAATTTGTGAAACAAATTCCTCATCTTCACTTATGATCCTTGACAGCCTTACCATCTGTCCTTTAACCAAGTTACGTTTTTGGAAATATGGGTGGCAACTGTCAAAGTGAAGATAGGAATTTGAAAAAGTTTTTTTCCTAAATATGGTTGATTCTATTCCGTCCCCTTTCTTATATAGTTTTATATCCAACAATTCACATTCATTTTCATTAAAACTATTAGTAAATTTTAAAAAGGACATAGTACTTTCTAAATAAACCACAAAGTCATTCAATTCTTCCTTTGTTCCTTTCCAAAATATAAGTATGTCGTCTAAAAGTCTCAAATATAAACTAATCTTAGGCCAAAACATAATTTTAAAGACATACCTACTTTCCCACATGGCTAGCACAAGGTTTGCAAAAACAGGAGCACACCTTGCCCCCATTGCTACACCTGCACTTTGTTTGTAATATTCTCCACAAAATTGAAAGAAATTATTTTCAAGTACCATCTCCATTAATTCAACTATTAATCTACACTTAACAGTATAAAATTTACTAAAAGCTTTCAAACTTGATTCAAAATATTCCAGTCCTTCTTCTAGAGGTATCACTGAAAATAAATTAATGATATCTAGTGTAACCATATTGGTGTTTACAAGTTGTTCTTTGTCTATGTCTTTAAGTGTGTTCAAACAGTGCCATGAATCTTTTAATATGTGTTTAATACTTTTGATCACCTCACCACATTGAACATCAATATAGTGTGCCAAAGCTTCTGTTTTTGATTGTTTCGCTGAGACTATTGGTCTAAAGGGAGGGTTTGAAATACTTTTGTGTACCTTCGGTATTCCAAATATGGAAGGTGTAATAGGATATTCCATAGTTAAATAATCATACTCTTGTTTAGTTATTACACCTTCAATAAATAGATCATATAATAGCCAATCTATTTTTGTATATGCTTTTGCCATATCATATATAGAAACCCTAGTGTATGTCATCTCGTCATTTAGCATTTCTGTCATCTTGTGTTGGTAGTCCATTGTGTTCATAATCACCACCCCTCCCCCTTTATCTGGTTTCATAATTCTTTGTGCGTTCGAAGTACTTAATTGCCTTAGACAGAACCTTTCTGCTTCTGTTAAGTTATCCTTGGTGTTTTTCATATTCTTATAAATTTTCCTTATATGTTTTTCACAAAAGTTTTCAAACAGATGAATAATGGGATGGTTCGGTGGAATAAATGTACTTGATCTCTTTAACTTCAAATTGTTTTCTATTAAATTAGAACTAGTGTCCACAGGTTTCTTAAAAAAACATCTTTAAGTTTAACTGCCGAGTATACATTCTTATATTTAAAAGCACCTTCCCTATATCTAAATTAACCCATGAAGCATAATGGGTGAAAGCGCTAAGTGAAATTTATGTTTGTTCAAATGTACTGAAGAGTTCATTTTTTATTTGTGGTCTTATTAAAGGAGTTCGTGATCCAGTCGTGGTCCCTGGTTTCAATTTACAAGTTTGCTTGGCCGTATAGTTATTTTGGTTTCATTTGGCGACCTGGATTCCAAGAATGTGTTCATGAGCTACCGGTTTAAATTGTGTGCTATTTAAGGAAAATATACCTAACGAACTCTTCTAAGGGTATAGAACGATAACATTTGGACTATTTTAACTTTTTTTTACACTATGACTACAATTGAGCAGTTATTGAAGCAGCAGCTTGCAATTACCCAACAACTTTTAATCGCATTTAAAGAAGAAAAAAGTCCTAACAATAATAAAGACAAGGTGGATGTGGAACAGGCTCTCCCGGTGTTATCGGACACCGAGGAACTCATTTACACCTTGCACTCAACACCAGGTACTTCACACAATGGTAACCCCATAGCCAGCAATGGTTTAAGGGATTTAATTGGCAACAGAACTACACGGGCTGGTGAAGGAAATGACGTACGTGTTGTTCCGGAGCCGAATTCCAAAAGTAACGCTCGGGATGGGGGCAACAGTGAAGGCAATGGATTAAATGGATCTACTTCTTTTTACAACATAGAACAGATACTGTCTATTCCACGTTTTGACCACTACCAATCGGGTAGAGATGTAGGAACACTAAATAAATAAATAGAAGAGTTTGAGAGAACTTTGCGAAAGTTCAAAACTCTTCAAATGGACAATGTCTACCTTGAAAGATCCCTCGAATTGAACCAAATACCGAAGGGACTGAGGGTGTTTAAGGTACCTTTTGGTTTTGACAGTGATGTGAATCTGTTTAGAGAACTTGAAAAAAATTTTGACAACGCTGGCAAAGACTTGATTAAGCTGATAATTAAAAACAACAATATAAGACTGAATAAACTGAATGAGAAGCTTACTTGTTTAGACAATAACATAAAAAAAGATTTATTATTTGAACACAAGAAGGGAAAATTTAACTCGGTTTTAGCTGAAATAAAAAGCTTTGTCAGAAATGGTTTAGAAAACAAAAATAAAAAGTTACAGAGGGACACATTGGATTATAACAACAAGAAAGCATATGCACATTTTAAGGATTATAAAAGGTTTTTTGCAAATAGTAATACTGACAATCAGAATAGACACACAACACGTTATGACAGTGTAGGGAATAGGGAAACAGATACCCAAAGGTACCATGACACATTTAGTGAAGCTGATGATGCTTTTTTAGACGAGCCTGTCCCTCGGAGATCAGAACGGCTGAGGGAACGGAACAGGGGTCAAATTCAATATTATGCACACAACAACAGGGGCAGATACAGATAAAAAGTATATTGAAAAATACAGCACAATGCACTTTAAACGAAACAACAGAACTTCTTTCTTTAAATTCTGAATCACTTTTATTATTCGAACAAATACATAGTGATTTAGTAAAATCAAATATACAACAGAATAATGATGTTAACAATGTTTTTACAGATGATTGTATGAATATAGAAGAACATGATGGATTGCATTATGAAATTGTTACTGACGGAGGTTTTTCTGTTTATAATTATAGCGAAAGAATTTTTGATTCTAATTTTTTATCACTATTTAGAAAAGGTTTTAAATTTATTCCAACATTTAATTTAGATATAGGGAAGGTGCTTTTAAATATAAGAATGTATACTCGGCAGTTAAACTTAAAGATGTTTTTTAAGAAACCTGTGGACACTAGTTCTAATTTAATAGAAAACAATTTGAAGTTAAAGAGATCAAGTGCATTTATTCCACCGAACCATCCCATTATTCATCTGTTCGAAAACTTTTGTGAAATACATATAGGAAAATTTATAAGAATATGAAAAACACCAAGGATAACTTAACAGAAGCAGAAAGGTTCTGTCTAAGGCAATTAAGTACTTCGAACGCACAAAGAATTATGAAACCAGATAAAGGGGGAGGGGTGGTGATTATGAACACAATGGACTACCAACACAAGATGACAGAAATGCTAAATGACAAGATGACATACACTAGGATTTCTAAATATGATATGGCAAAAGCATATACAAAAATAGATTGGCTATTATATGATCTATTTATTGAAGGTGTAATAACTAAACAAGAGTATGATTATTTAACTATGGAATATCCTATTACACCTTCCATATTTGGAATACCGAAGGTACACAAAAGTATTTCAAACCCTCCCTTTAGACCAATAGTCTCAGTGAAACAATCAAAAACAGAAGCTTTGGCACACTATATTGATGTTCAATGTGGTGAGGTGATCAAAAGTATTAAACACATATTAAAAGATTCATGGCACTGTTTGAACACACTTAAAGACATAGACAAAGAACAACTTGTAAACACCAATATGGTTACACTAGATATCATTATTTATTTTCAGTGATACCTCTAGAAGAAGGACTGGAATATTTTGAATCAAGTTTGAAAGCTTTTAGTAAATTTCATACTGTTAAGTGTAGATTAATAGTTGAATTAATGGAGATGGTACTTGAAAATAATTTCTTTCAATTTTGTGGAGAATATTACAAACAAAGTGCAGGTGTAGCAATGGGGGCAAGGTGTGCTCCTGTTTTTGCAAACCTTGTGCTAGCCATGTGGGAAAGTAGGTATATCTTTAAAAGTATGTTTTGGCCTAAGATTAGTTTATATTTGAGATTTTTAGATGACATACTTATATTTTGGAAAGGAACAAAGAAAGAATTGAATGACTTTGTGGTTTATTTAGAAAGTACTACGTCCTTTTTAAAATTTACTAATAGTTTTAATGAAAATGAATGTGAATTTTTGGATATAAAACTATATAAGAAAGGGGACGGAATAGAATCAACCATATTTAGGAAAAAAACTTTTTCAAATTCCTATCTTCACTTTGACAGTTGCCACCCATATTTCCAAAAACGTAACTTGGTTAAAGGACAGATGGTAAGGCTGTCAAGGATCATAAGTGAAGATGAGGAATTTGTTTCACAAATTGAGTTTTTGATGCACCTATTGGGTGATAGGGGATATCCAACTGAATTACTGGACCAAATCAAAAAGGAAATACATTCTAAAAGACATTCTATTTTTAGGCCAATTATTAAATATGGATTTTCTAATGAAAATAATGAAAGGAGAAAAGATGATTTTTCGAACATGAGTTTGCTGCAGTTGCCATATATTAATAACATCAACACAATAGTTGACGGTGTACATGAAGTATGGAAAACAGTATTTAGTGATCAAGCAGACTTAATACAATTCATAGGTAGTTCTCCAAACATTGTGTATACTAGAGGAAAGAATTAAAAAGAATATTTTGAAAGTGAAACTACTTTTAAATATTCACAAATGAGGAAATGTGGTTTTTGTCGGGGATGTAGGTTCATAAATGATGGACCATACGTTAGCATTAAACATCACAATCGTACTATTAAATGCCCTGGTCATGTAAACTGCAATACAAAATTAGTTGTTTATTTAGCAACTTGTTTATCATGTCCAACCTTTTACATAGGCAAGACTATAAGAAAATTGAAAGACAGGATTGCAGAACATGACAGGGACATTAAAAACAAAAAAAGTACAAGTGCACTTTATATGCACAGTAAGAACTGTACAAATTTTAAAAGATTTTCGTTTTTTTTGTGATAGACAGGATACCACAGGGCAGTAGTAAAGAAGGTGATGTAAACGCCTTATTAGAATTGAAAGAATGTATATGGCAGTTAAGATTAGATGCATGTTACTGGCCAGGGATTAATGAGTATATATCTACATCTTCTTATTTAAAATTAAAATCACACTGTATTTAAACTAGTTATACATTTATAAGAAATGGTATTAATATAAGAATAATTTATGAGTGAACTATTTTATTTATTTATCTATATATTACTATAAATTAATCTTAAAGTTTTTTTAAATAGTGTTAAAATATTGATGTTTTTTATATTTATATTTATTGATTAGTATTATATAATATTATTTTTATTGTTTAGTTTGATCTGTCCTATACTGTTTTTTATACAAAAAATGAAATTAATTAGTGAAATATATTTCCATGGAATTTGATTGGGTAATTGATGCTTGAATTACTATTTATAAAGCAGCTGCTGCATTCACAAAACTACTCTGAAGAAACCCATGAAGCATGATGGGTGAAAGCGCTAAGTGAAATTTATGTTTGTTCAAATGTACTGAAGAGTTCGTTTTTTATTTGTGGTCTTATTAAAAGAGTTCGTGATCCAGTCGTGGTTCCTGGTTTGAATTTACAAGTTTGCTTGGCCGTATAGTTATTTATAGTATGCAATTAGAGCCCTTTCTGGTGGATGGGGTGAGCAGTACTGCAATACGAAAGGCTTCCATTCCATCAATTTCCAGGTAGTGTGTGATGCATGGTGGTGAACCACCAACATCTCTGCCCAGCATCCTGGTAGTGCACATGTGCATATGATTCCAATATCTGTCATACTTGCTCACTCTACAACTACTTCCGCCATGGCAGGATGGCTGGTGGTCATTTTGATCATAAGTGGAAACTTTTTTTTTATTTCTCTATTGTACTTAAGTAGTAATTTATGATAAAGTGTATTGTTGAATACTAAACCACTAATTCTTTATTTTGCCCCCCCCCTCTCTCTCTCCTTGTGTTTAAGGTGATTCTGGATATAGAACCAAACCACTAAAAGGCAGTAAACGAACAAACCAAACAAATTCACAGGCAGGTAAAGCAGACCAGAGGAAGATAATTAGCATAAACTTTATTAAACAAAAAATAGTAAAATCAAGTGCTTTCGCCTGGTTAGATACCAGGCTTTATCAAGATACAAAGTACTCTAAATTAGAGGTTTAAATATCTTACTGCCAAAATCATGTGACTTAATTAACAAATTAAAACTAAATTGTTGAATTAAAACTGAAGTGAACTCTTAAAGCACTAGCAACAACTTAAAAATACAAAGTTAACAAATCAATGTAAATTGTGTATCTGGTAGTCCCTAGTGCACAAAATGCAGAATGTAATTGCACAGGAAATTGTACAAAAAACATCAAATAAAAAATACTTCTTAAAAACTGGTGCTTCTAATAAATACACATAAAAATTACATAAAAAATTACAACTTGGCTTTCCTCAACTTAAGCACATTGACAATGCTGATATTCTCATTGAGCTCAGGAGGTCTGGTGGCATTCAATTTAAGTTGCCACAACAGCTCTTTGTATTCAAGACGAGCTTCCCAATCACCTCCTCTATTGTCCTGCATAACCTGTTCAAGGACAATAAATTTAAGCTGCAAGTTGGGGCAAGAATCAAGGTGCTTAAAAAAGGCATTCGTATCTTTCTTTTTAGAAATGTCATATAGGTGTTCGTATATTCTCCTTCTGAGAGTTCTCTCAGTTTTGCCTATGTAGAAACTAAGACATTGGGTACATAATCCTAAATATACTACACCCTTTGCGCCACAGTTGTAATACCCATCAGCTTTAAATTTGAATTTTCTAGAGGGAATGTAAAGGAAGCTGTCATTAACTATAAAAGAACACTGTTTGCATGACCCGCATTTGTAAGTACCGATTTTAGGGATACTATGTTTAATAGCCAACTTAGGACTTTTTTCAAAGAGACCTTTAAGGTTTGTGTCTCTCCTTCTGACAAAATGGGGACGTTCCTTCACTATTTGTTTAAAATCATCATGAAGTGTTATGAGGGGGCAATACCTCAAAATTGACTGCTCCACTTGTAGGGAGTCATTAGAAAAGGTATATACAAAGCTACTATGTAGATCAAACTGTTCTGGTGATTTTATTTGTGTGTCCTGGGTTATACCCTTACCCAATAAAGGAAAGTAAATAGCTTCCCTGTTGCTGATAACATCCTGAGCTAAATTATTAACAAGATGTGTTGGATAACCTCTCTCAGTAAAAAGCTGCCTCAAAACATCCACCTCCTCAAGGAAGTACTCCTTTGTACTACACATCCTAGATGCACGAATAAATTGTCCCTTAACTATACCTTTTTTCTGGTGGAAAGGGTGACCACTGTCAAAATGCAAATAGGAGTTGGACAAATAAGGTTTTCTGTATAACCTTGACTGAAAAGTGTGATTGTGTGCATCCTTAAAAAGAACTATGTCCAAGTAATTTAAATACTCATTGTTAACGTTATAAGTACATGTTAAAAAATGTGTAGTAGAGTTGATGTAGTTCATAAATTCCATGAAATCTTCTAAGGTTCCATCCCATAATAAACAAATGTCATCCAGGTATCGCTTGTAGTGGATGATGAATTGAGCCCAATGTGCAGAAAAAATAAATTTAGTTTCCCAGTAATTCAACACAATTTTGGCATAGCTTGAGGCACAAGCCGTGCCCATTGCTACACCCTTCTTTTGTCTGAATAATTCACCATTGAAATAAATGAAATTATTATCTAAAACAATTTCCATAAACTCAACCAATAATCTAATGGTGTCGGAATCAAAACCAGAATTAGACACTAAAATATCATTAAACCATTCTAAACCTATAAGGTGTGGAATGCTGGGAAATAATTCTACTACGTCAATTGTTACCATTAATAAATCAGGTTTGTAAAAACTTTGTTGAACACCTTTAAGAAAGTCCCACGAATCTTTGCACACATGTTGTAAAGAAGATACCAATTTTTTAGTAGTAAAGTCAATGAACTTTCCTAGAGGTTCTGTTATACCACCCACCCCTGAAACAATGGGTCTAAATTTCAGTGGGGTTAAACCTTTATGAGTCTTTGGAATCCCCAAAATTATTGGGATTCTTGGTTTATTCACGTGCAAATAATTAAACAGTTTTTCATTAATGGCTCCCTGTAGAAGATGGTCAGAAAGCACACATTTGATCTTAGAATGTGCTAAATTTAACTCATTCCTAGAAATCAATTCGTATTGTTCAATGTCCTGCAACATGTTGTGAAGATGGGTGTCATATACCATGTTGTACATTAAAACTACGCCTCCTCCCTTATCCGGTTTCATCACCTAACATCCTCTTCTTTGAGCTTCTTTATTAACTCAAATAAATTTTGATTTAAATTAGTGGGCAGAATGTGTGCTCTGTTAGAACAATAATTTCTTAAATCAGCCTCAACCAAATCCTCAAAAACCTTAAGGGAGGGGTGAATGGGAGGATTAAATGTACTAGCCATAAAAAGACCCCCCAAAATTTGGGTATGTCCTTTAAACTGAAAGGCAAGATTCAAATGTCTAACAAATGATTTTAAATCTACTAAAACATTGCTTAAATTCACAGGACGTAAGGGAACAAATTGAAAACCTCTAGTGAAAAGTTCAAAACAATCAATAGTTACATTAAAATCAGTAAAATTGTAAATAGTAAAATTGTCCTTCTTAACTACCACACAGTTATCTCCAATGTTTTCAAAATGTATACCCCAGGGTTCACAGTCAGTCATACAGACTAAATCTATTGCCTGCATGGCCTGTTCCAACCTTGCGGTTGGTAGATAGCTTTCCTCCCCCCTGGTCTGCCAGGGGGATAATGAAAATCCTGAAATACATTTTGATTTCTCTTTTGAGCTAATCGCTCACTTCTTCTAGGTAAATCTACAGCAGGACTGGAAGCATTGTTCCCATAATCAGCCTCACTAATTTGGTCAACATCCTGCCTAGTATTCTGTTTACTCCTGCCAACCAGTGGGTAGGCTATGCCTTCCCTATTCTCTAAAAGGTCACGCTCCAACTTTCTAATTTTGTGATTAACAATTTTAATACAGTATTGATCTACTTCATTGAAAATGTTGTCATAATCTTTTTTAACACTTAAAAAGTTCTTATTCTTAAAGCTGGTTTGGAGATGTTAGAGCTCATGATTAAAGACTATGAAGAGAAAGCTG
Organism: Protopterus annectens; assembly: GCF_019279795.1. Taxonomy (NCBI): domain Eukaryota; kingdom Metazoa; phylum Chordata; order Ceratodontiformes; family Protopteridae; genus Protopterus; species Protopterus annectens. Next base: position 208,841,260 of record NC_056742.1, on the reverse strand, counting down.
ATATTTTACTTAAGGAAGTGACTTCTCTTAATGACTCTGTGGTTAAGAATAAGAACTTTTTAAGTGTTAAAAAAGATTATGAAAACGTTTTCAATGGTGGGGGAGTATCCATATTCATCAAGGATACCCACACCTCCAGGTTAGTAGCACATCATGATACTTCAGAGATCATCCACGTGCAACTTACAATGGGCAAAACTGTAATTTAAATTGTAGCTAGCTACAGATCACCCACCATGTCCCAGGACCCCCATTCCACATTTCTGGAAACACTGAGAAACATAAAGGTCCTACCAAACACCCTAATAATGGTTGATTTCAACTACCCAAACATTAACTGGGAGAACTACTCAAGTACTAACTCCCTTGTCCAACATATCCTAGAATTTATAAACTCAAATGCCCTGGATCAACTGGTCAACACTCCCACCAGAAGTGACAACATATTGGACCTGGTCATCACCAACATGGGCGGTCAGTGTTCCACACCGGAGGTCAACCTCTCACTGGTTAGATGTGACCATAAACAAATCACTTTGGATATCCGCATTCTGCCCCCACCCCCGGACAAGGAAACCAACATGAAAAACTTTTCAAAAGCAAACTTCATGTTACTTAAGGCTGAGGTGGAAAGTTTCAAAGCCCCCATGCTAAAGGATAACACTGTCCAAGCTGCAAAATCCTTTACTAATGCATTCTATGGGCACCTACAAGAATGTATGGATCATGCAATTCCAAGCAAAACCAAGACTCATTCCTCCATGAAAAGAAAACCAGTCTGGTGGACCCCTGCCATAAACAAGCTATACAATAGAAGGAGGAAACTAGTACAGAAAAGAGCAAAATCCCAAGAAGGGAAGATATCCCTCATTAGTATCAGCAAGAAACTACGATCCCTCATAAAATTGTCCAAGGCGAGCTTCGAAAGAAAAATAGCCAAAGACTCCAAAAATAACCACAAGGCATTCTTTAGCTATGTCAAGAAACTAAGTGGCAATGCCCAGATCTGCTCGTAGTTAATGAAGAATGGCACAAAATACACTGAACCAAACGATATTGCCAACATCCTGGCAGACAGGTTCAGTGCAAACTTCACCTCTCCTCTCACCCCAAAAAGGGCCCATAACCATACCAGAAGAATGTAGAGCCCCTAAAATCACAGACACTCAGGTTAAAACAGCCCTCTCCAAAGCCAAAAACACAGCATCAATGGGACCGGACAGTGTCCCAGGCTGCATCCTACATGAGCTCAAAGATGAACTAACCCCTCACGTAAACACACTGTTCAAACTTAGCCTCTCCACAGGCTACGTACCCATAGAGTGGTGCACATCAATGGTTATTCCACTCCACAAAGGTGGAGCCACAACAAACCCCAGGAACTATCACCCTATAAGCATGACTAGCTTGGTCTGCAAGGCTATGGAGCGCATCATCATGAAATTCATTAACAGAGACATTGGGAACCTCCAAATACTGGACCCTACCCAGTTCAGCTTTATTAAGGGCAGATCATGCCTCCTAAACCTGGATGACTTCTTTGAGACAGTTACTAAGGCTATAGATGAGGGAAATGTGGTGCACACAGCATACGTAAACCTCGCAAAGGCCTTTAACACCATTCCCCATTCTGGTATTATAGACAAGCTCACCAGCCTGAACATAAACCCCTATGTCACAAGATGGGTTGCCAATTGGCTCACAGACAAAACCCACATGGTGAGAGTTGTGGGAGCTAGGTCTGACTCTAAACCAGTTACAAATGGCGTTCCCCAGGTCTCAGTTCTAGGACCCCTCCTTTTCGGCATATACTTCTCAGAGGTACAGGCAAATACAGGAGGACTATGGTTGACCAAGTTCGCAGATGACTGCAGACTAGGGGCTATAATTGACTCTTCAGCTGACACAGACATCCTCCAAAAGGGTCTCATTGAGATGGATACCTGGTGTCAAAATCATTTCCTCAAGCTAAATGCCAAAAAGTGCACAGTCATCCCATTTGGAAAAATCAAAGTACACACAAACTACCACATAGGTGGTAGCCCCCCTAAATATGGAAAATGTAATAAGGGATCTGGGGACCCAAGTAGATAGTAATCTCTCCTTTGATAATCACATTTCCAAAGTGGTTAGAAAATCCTTCTATGTGGCCCACCTAATCAGAAAAGGGTTTGCATCCAGATCAAAAGAGGTCATTGTGCCCCTCTACTCATCACTCATCAGACCCAACATAGAGTGCAACACCCCATTTGGGATGTACCTTACAAGATACCTGCAATAGCTGGAAAGACCACAGAAGTACCTCACCAAGAGGATCACTGGCCTCAAACAGACGCCCTATGCAGCTCGACTGAAGAAACTCCAGCTGTACTCGGCTGCATACCGCCTACTCAGAGGTGATCTCTGCCTGACATACAAGGCCATGTCCAACCCAGAATTGATGGACATGCTCCACCTAAAGAAACCCTTATCCTCTTGAGCCACATGGTCTAGGGATCTAAACCTCACCACAACAATAAATCGGACGTGCTGGAGGGATAGATTCCCGTCCCAGAGACTTCCCATGCTTTGGAATAAGATTCCAATCTACATTAGGCAGAGCTCCTCACTAACAGTCTTCAAGAGAAACCTTGAAGAGTGAATGGAAAACAGAAAGTTTACGCCAGGAATCACTTCAGTGGCTGTGCTGGACAGAAGCACAAGGAACTAATCTAAGGGGGAGGTGAAAGCCAACACATTCTGGCTAGGCTTATAAATGCTTTCGGGCAGATAGCCTAGTACCTACCTATGAACCTATGAACAATCTGTGGTCTCAGAGACAAAAATATAATCATCTGTGAAGTGGTGAGGGTGATGTGGCTGCAGTGTTTGTTTACATGGCAGATGACTCCTTTATCCTGTAATTTTTGTATTAGTGTTTTCATGAAAACATCTGTATTACAAATTTCATGTTGTAGGTAACTAGCAACTATAACAATGCTAATGCATAAAACATTTATTGTGATAACCAGTGTAGTCTTATGTTATGATGGGTCTAGGACTATTCACTGAAAGCACATTTCACTGAAACACATTTGACTGTGCACAATTCACTGAAAGCTCAATTCACTGAAAACACAATTCACTGAAACACATTTCATTGAAAGTTATATATGGACTTTTCCCCATTGTAGTGCAACCCTGGAGTTAGTATATGTATATATATATATATATATATATATATATATATATATATATATATATACATATATATATATATATATATATATATGTATAATTTTCTTCTTAACATCCTTTAACCCCATATCTTAACCTACAGTATTAACATTTTCTACCTTACCTTGTTACTTTCCTCACCTCCATTTCTTCAAATTTCTAAGTGCTAATTAGATAATCTATTATCTGTCTGATAAACCCAGTAATACACCCATTTCTAATGCTCGGTGTTTAACATATGCTAATGTATAAGTATCTTTTATACTATAATAGTTGCCTCTTTTTTCCATATGATTGTAATCTGATTATCAAATGTATGTAGATTCTCGGATTGAGTTTGGGGTGTGTCTTCTGTGTGGAGTCTGCATGTCCTCCCCGTGGTTGGGTGGGCATTCGAAAGACATGCGTAAATGTGTGTGTCTTCGTTGAAGGTTGGACGTCAAGCTGCCACCTCAGCTTTTGTGAAAATCTGCTGCCAATCATTAGCAGACCGGAGCTCGCTGTGGCGACCCCTATCTGGGAAAAGCCGAAAGACAAACAAACGTGTAATTGTTTATTATATAATGTGTTGTTTAAGTATATTATATTGAGTAATCTGAATGTCTTTTTAAAAATATTTATATTATGTCCTCTCCAAGCCTCAGCTGAAAAGTTTTTTTTGACTAAAACAGTTGGATGGACCCAGTAAACAACAGCAACAGAAATAAAAATTAAACAAAGATAACTAAAATCTAACTAAATAAACTAGCTTAATTGTACTCTTTCCATGGAGCTAAATGAACTTTTGGTTACTTATTAAGTACGATTATCAGCAGTCTTCGCTGTTGTTAAAATATACCCCAGGATTCAATAAAGTTTTTTTTTCCATGCAGGAATAATGTAGCCATTCCTGCATGGAATATGGCTGCTGAGCGTTCAAGTAAAAAAGCCTGGGGATGTGCATAAGCCTGATAACACTATTCTGCCATGGACATGACTGGATTATGCTAATGACCTCATTTTCTGGTGAAAACCATGCAGCTGAGATCAATTAGTGATCCAGAAAGCAGGCAGGCATCTGTGGCAGAATAGTGTAGCATGCAGAAATGTATTCGGCTACTAGCTGAATACATGTCTGCAAAAATCAAAAGAGAGGCACGACAGCTCAAACTAAAGCATGTATTATAACCCTTAGGGATGCCAATGTTGCAAAATTATAAAAATCAAAGTTGTTTTTTTTTGGCAGATCTCAGACATTTAAGCAAGGGGCAGCGACGTGCAAACAGGATTGTGCAAAAAATAACAAAAATGTGATAAGGCAATTTTAAGTGAAATCTGTATTTTGCCATTATAGCCTATGGCATGCAGAATCAAAACAACAGCAGTGAACAGTGGTTGCTAAAGGAAAGGCTCAGATGTAGTGCTGTAATTAGGGACTAAGGCAGTGGGGTATGATAATGAGGGAAATTTACTGAATCACAAAAAAGAAGCAAGTGCCAAACTGCACCTAACAGTGTAGGTGTTATAAGGCAGTGTTGTAAGCAGGAGAAGCAGATGACATGAAAAGGGGATATGCCATGCTTGGTGTAAGCATATTGGAGCTCTACTGCTCACATTTGAGCTTAACTAAGCACAGCTAAGCAAGGGGTGTGTATCTGAGGCTGTATTGACTTATTCCATGAAATGAAAAGCATGTTCATGCCCAGGGGAGGGCCATTTCTCATTGTTTACCTTAGCTAAACCAGTTTTCATGGCACTCACCAGGTCTATAACAAACAAACAAACAAAAAAAAAAAACCTGGAAATAGCAGGATTGTTTACATTTGGGCACTGGGTTTGTGCAGCCCTCCTCGGAGTATAAAATGGATGGAAATAGGAAGGGAAAAAAAGAAAAAAAAAAAAAAGGAAATAGCAGAATAAAAGCAATCAAGTACAATAACATAGCTGTCAGGTGGAATGCATCATAGTCAGCCAACCATACAGGTAGCATCTGCAGCACAACAGTATAAAGTATGGAAACAGCTTACAGTCTGGTTTTTCCCACAAACTCTGCATCATTGGTGTACACATGCAGGGGAATATTAAATGAAAAAATGTTAGGGGCTGCCATTGCTTTGATCCATCAGTATGTGCTAGAGGCTGAGGGCGAAGAGGAAGATAATGCTGACAGCCACCACAGAATGATGAGGAGGAGGAGTGTCCAGAGTCAGAGTAACTTACCAGGGCCTACATGATCTGGAGATAGTAGAGAACTACATGATGGACAGAGACATACTTCAGCAAATCTTTGTGCTGTGTTGCCCTCAACTCTGACCCAGAGCCAACAGAGGGGAACCCATCCCAGTGGATACCAAGGTATGTGTAGCCTTAAGAATACTAGCTACAGGTACTTTCCAAAGACCTACTGGGGACATCATGAGGGTCTCACAGGCATCTGCATCTAGGATACTCTGCCATTTCCTGGATGCCATGCTACCACATGCCGGTGAGCACATTTACTTCCCCAACACCCATGAGGAGAGGACCAGCAATATGTATTTCTTCCACTCTGTAGCAGAATACCCAGAAGTACTGGGTGCCATAGACTGCATGCTTATCCACATCAAAGCATCACCCAGTAAACAGCATAGGGTCTACATAACCCGCAAGGACTTCCCCTTCCATCAACTGTCATGTGCAATGCCCTGACTTATAATTCAAGTGAGGATTATCTTTTGGATTGTTTTTAACTGTGGATCAATAAAGTAGTTGGCTTACACTTTGGCTCTATCTTTGGAGGCTGCCCTTACAAGTGCATTTGCCTTTTAAAGTTTTGGTAACTGTTTGGCACTTGGTCTCTACATACAAGTCATTATCATGAATGTGTGTACTGGCAGCCCTGGAAGAGATCACAACTCCCACATCTGGCATTCATCACAGCTGTACCAGGAATTTGCTAGTGGGAGCATCCTGTATGGTCATCTTGTTGGGGATGCTGGCTATGCACTGGAGCCGTGGATGATGACACCCATCAGAAATGCGCACCCACCCACCCACCCAAGAACACCATATTGAGGCACATGCACAAACCAGTATCATTATAGAGTGTCTGTTTGGGATGCTCAAGTCACAGTTCCACTGCATTAACATATCTGGTTGATTCTTGCAATACTCTCCAGCAAAATGTGCACACATGTTCATAGTATGTGCCATGCTACACAATATGATCCTGTGGAAACAGCTACAGCAAGAACAGCACAGGGAAGGCCCAGACAGCCCCCCACCATTGCCAATGTCCCCACAGACACAGAGGAACTCTGAGGAGGATGTCCCTGAGTCTGCTCCTGTAGGCAGATGGAGGCATGCCCAGTATGCCCAGGCCTTGGCAAAGAGGCAACGCATAACACACGCTGACACTGTAAGGGCCCAGGGGCTGACACCTCTCTCTGACTCACACACACAGTAAAATGGATGACACACACACATCACATTACCTGTAACCTACCATGTATAGGTAGTGTACTGTGTGCATCCAACACAAGCAACTCTCAAGCACCTTCCTCACAACTGCCGCAGGCACAAGGTAAGCCAGTCTTCTTAACAATAAATTAATGGATTAGTATGTTTTGGTAGCATATCTATGGTAATGCTGCATGCCTGCAAGGGAATGAGGTAACCTACTGTGATAGCAGCAGACAACTGACAGCTATGTGGGACACCAGGAAATGTCTGCACAATACTGGCTTTGCAACACTATGCAGTTATCATTTAAGGTGACAAATCCTACTGCAGTATATTTGGGGGCCAAATAAGGGGAGTCATAGGTCACATGCATGGATATCACTGTGGGGATCCCATACTCACCCCTTAGACTCACACAGCAAGTCAGCCATAGAAAACCATAAAGGAATGTCTGGCAAATGCCGACAAATGGTGACAATGATGGAATACCCCCCTACAGACTTACACAGTGATATCACAGCTGGCCTTGCATTTGCAGTAAGGTTCTGAAGGGTAAAAATTCTGAAACTTAATTATATGGCATTACAATCTAACCTGTGGTCTCTAGTGCTATGCCTGTATTCTCCAAGACAGGGCACAATACTTTGCTAAATGGAGCCAACATGTAAAGCCAATATCAGCACACTCTGTGCAAATGTGTACCATTGGCAGTTGTGCCCCCCATACCAATATTCCCTTAGAAATGCAGTAACATGTAAGTTTGTAGGGTAAGAGCAGCAAAGCACATATTGCCTGGGCTGTCCTAATCAACATAATAACTTGTTGCATGTCCACAATTTGTAGGGGTCAATAAGCTATGCACATTTCAGGGGAATACTGTCAGGATGTGGCCAGCAACTTCTCATGGCTGTTGTGTCCTAGTGGCCTAGGTATATTACTGTGATAGACAGGGGCATGTTCCATGAAATGCAGTGCCAACTATTTTGCATGTCAGCTACACCTACGGTGGGAGTTGTACACACTGTCCAGATGTCAATATCCATTACTCTTGGGAAGCTGGACAGGTCATATACAGGGGGCCACACATATGAACAGTACACAAGTTGGAGTAACCTACACAGTGCCTACCATACCTACAAACTGTACAGACCTTTTGCAGAATGTACAGAGGCTTGCATCATATTTGTGTGTCTTTATTTTGAAATAGTGGTTGTCTGACAAATCACTGGCAAACCACGAATGTCTAAAGTCAGAAAATAATGATGGATTGTAGTGTCTCAGACTTCATACCACATAGAAAAATGCATGATAATGCAAAATCTGTTATTGTATCACCGTTCCAGGTTTGTACAATGGTCTGTATATTTAGGCCTTTGTCATGCAAGTACTCATGGCTTTGTCCAGATGTCTGGCTCACATATGTAGAGAGGTATGGGCCTAGTAGCACAGCAGTGCATTCTGTCACTTACCATTGTCACCACAGGTGGGGGTCCACTGCCTGGCAGCCTGGGAGCATATGAGTGACAAAACACACTGCCTTGCTACAGATAGCTAACATCAGTCTCACATGGCCTACAGGCCTCTGGCAAAGGCCCATGCCTCACCCATAGTGCCTTTGTAGGGAATATCATGGGGTCCATACTACCAACATAACACAGTCAACAAAATGCAAATGTAAGGCCATGATGCTAAATGCTAGTAGCATTCCTCTCAACCACGTAGAGGAAGAAATCTGGACAAAGCCATAAATAATGGTGGGATAAGGGCTGAACTATAGGAGAAACATTTAAAATATTGTTCTCATAATGTTAAAAAGTTGATAGAATAACACAGGGGGTGTGTAGTAGCATGGATGTCATGAAGGATGTGAATTCTGAAACTCTAATATTCTGTCATTATTCCCTGACTGCATCCCTGAGTGATTTGCAACAAAACAAGATATATGAGGCATGAATCTGGATAATCTGTGAGAATCTGTACAGTTGACAGGTATAGTCACACCAGGATATGACCTTTCAGGTAAGAAGAATACCGCATAACCAGGAGATCCCCAGCCAGCATATCACCAAGATGCTGGATGTTCTACACATCTTCATCAGTCAATCACCTGTAGCCACACCTCTCAACTGGCTGGATTGTGCAAGACTGTCTAGCCTTTACCTCATAATATAGGTTTGTGCATCATCTATCTTGTATTTCTCTGGTAAATAACTGTGATGATCTGATTATATCTGTCAGTAGATAATGAGACAATACAGTAAAGTGTCAAACATTGCATATGTCAGAAAATGTTTGCTAAAACAAACCCTGTAACTCAAGCAATTCATACATTGATAAAAGCAACAGTTACAGTACCCCCCTATGTCTGGCCCATTGTTTCCCCATATTAGCAGCCTGTCTCCAGATATCTTGCGCAAATAGGTCGCTAGGTATGGCACACAATACCCCAGACTGGAGTACATCTATCCCTGGAATGGAGTCCCATGCTTACTATAGAATGTCATACTGAGCATGCTCCTACACTTAAAGATGTGAAGCCCATGTCTAAAACCACATCTGACTATATATCTCTGTATTGTGCAAATGTCATTGCATACACACAGCTATGTAAAACTAACTGTCTACACACACACCCATCAGACAGGATTACCCACAGCCAGATGTATGTGGCGCATATGTGGTATACCTGCATCTGTTGCGTGTGATACACACACGTAGATATGGACAATATATTGCAATATGTCAAGCATACACACACATAGACATGGGAACAAGAGGGACAGGCATTGATACTGTGAGACACACAGGGAGACGTACACACAGAGTGAGTCATACACAGGGATACCCTGAATGGCATAAAGTGATGTCCTGCTGCAGACAATTGCATACCAGTTGTAACCACTGGCATGTGCTAGCATGAAGGTGAGATTCACTGTCTGATGGTATTGAGGTGGGGACTGGAATATCACATCACCTACCTTTGTGTGTGTGTGTGTGTGTGTGTGTGTGTGTGTGTGTGTGTGTGTGTGTGTGTGTGTGTGTGTGTGTGTGTGTGTGTGTGTGTGTGTGTATGTGTATGTGTCTGTAGGTCTATGTATTATGATGCCTTACCCACCCAGTACACTTCCCATTTCCCTACTTTGCAAGAGCTGCTAATGTCATTCACCTTAGAAGTACCTTTAGATTGGCTTCAGTCTTGTAAGCTCTATAGCGAGTGTGATAACTGCGTAATACTATCATGCAAATAACTAGATAGATAGGGGTTCTAATCACAGTCTCAGCATATGTAACTGCGTGTGTGTGTGTGTGTGTGTGTGTGTGTGTGTGTGTGTGTGTGTGTGTGTGTGTGTGTGTGTGTGTGTGTGTTTGTAGGTTAAAGATTTTGAGGCCATTCACATTGTGTGGAGCATGCGATAATTATGTAACACTATAGTACAAATAACAAGTTAGGTAGAAATTCTAATATCAGTCCTGGGAAATATAAAAGTGTGTGTGTGTGTGTGTGTGTAGGTTAAAGTGTTTGAGCCGGTTCACACCCAGTACACTCCCCATTGTCCTACTTTAGCAGTCCTGCTGATGTCAATCACCTTAGAAGTATCTTTGGGCAGCCCTCAGTACTACAAGCTCTGTGGCGTGACACTATAGTACAAATAACTATTTAGGTAGGAGCTCTAATCTCAGTTCTGGCAAATGTAAAAGTGTGTGTGCATGTGTGTGTGTGTGTGTGTGTGTGTGTGTGTGTGTGTGTGTGTGTGTGTGTGTGTGTGTGTGTGTGTGTGTGTGTGTTTGTGTGTGTGTGTGAGTGTTTTAAAGATTTTGAGCCCTACTTTAGCAGTTCTGCTGATGCCTGTCATCTTAGAGGTACCTTTGGGCAGCCCACAGCCCTCCAACCTCTGTGGCACATGTTATAATATGTAACACTATAGTATGAATAAGTAGTTAGGTAGGGGTTCTAATCTCAGTCCTGTAAAGTATGGTAAATGTGGGCATGTTTGTGTGTGTCTGTAGGTTAAAGATTTTGAGCCCGTTCACACCCAGTACACTTCCCATTGCCCTACTTTAGCAGTCTTGCTGATGTCATTCACCTTAGAAGTACCTTTAGGCAGACCACAGCCCTACAAGCTCTGTGGTGCATGTGATAATTGTGTAATACTGTAATGCAAATAACTAGCTAGGTATGTGTTCTAATCTCCGTCCTGGCAAATGTAAAAGTGTGTGTGTGTGTGTGTGTGCCTATAGGTTAAAGATTTTGAGTGCATTCACAACCAGTACACTTCCCATTGCCCTACTTTAGAAGTCCTGCTGATGTCAGTCATCTTAGAAATACTTTTGGGCAGCCATCAGCCCTACAAGCTCTGAGGCGCATGTGATAATTTCATCACACTATAATACAAATAACTAGTTAGGCAGGGCTTCTAATCTCAGTCCTGACAAATGTGTATGTGAGTGTATATGTTTAGGTTAAAGTATTTTGTGGCCTCTCTTACCCAGTACATCACCCATTACCATACTTTACAAGGACTGGTGATGTTCCTCACCTTAGAAGTCCCTTGGGACAGCCTTCACTCTATAGGCTCTGTGGCATGTGTGATAAATGCATAAGACTGTATTAACAATAACAAGATAGGTAGGGGTTCTGGTCTCAGTCCTGGCAACTGTGTGTGTGTGTGTGTGTGTGTGTGTGTGTGTGTGTGTGTGTGTGTGTGTGTGTGTGTGTGTGTGTCTGAGAGCACTATCCTTGGAGGGTGTGTGTGTTTGTGTGAGAAACATATCCATTGGGGGTGGTTTTGCAATTGTTTGATGTGGTCCACCCAGTACACATTCCAATGTCCACTTTACAAGGCCCACTGTTGTCATCCACTGTAGATGTTGCTGTAGGCACTCTGCAGCCCTATAAGCTCTGTGCCATGTGCAATAGCTATGTAACAGTATGGAATAAATAAGGTTGGCGGGCCTTCTAATCCTTGGATACCATCCCCCACTCAGGAATCATAGACAAATACACTCAGCTAGGCATCAGTTCCTATATCACTAGGTGGCTTACAAACTAGCTCACAGATAGAACCCACAGTGTGAAAGCAGCAGACTCCATGTCAGACTGCTGACCAGTCATGAGTGGAGTCCCACAGGGTTTGGTCCTGGGTCCCCTCATGTTCGGTATCTATACCTCTAAACTCCAGCCCAATACAAAAGGACTCTGGCTGACAATGTTTGTAGACAACTGCAAGGTGGGTGCTATTATTACCTCCCCACATGATGTTGACATCCTGCAGAAAGGCCTTGCTGAGACCTACAACAGGTGTCAGAACCCTGGACTTTAGCTCAATGCCAGAAAATGTGCCGACATCTCCTTTGGGAACAACATGGTTCCCATGAATCACCAGATCGATGGTAGTCCACTGAACACTGAAGTCATTATAAGAGAATTCAGGTTGACAACAATCTCTCTGTTGACCACCACAGTGCCACGGTGTTCAGAAAGTCCTTCTATGTGGCACATCTCATTACTAAAGGTGTTGCATCCAGGAAGTAAGAGGTCATTGTCTCCCTCTACTCTCCCCTCATTAGGCCAATCAATGAGTACAATGGCCCATTTGCCATGTACCTCACTGGACACCTGCAACAACTAGACAGGCTGCAAAAGTATCTCACAAAGAGGATCCTAGGCCTTAAATATTTTTCCTATATGGACAGACTCCAATAACTACAACTATTCTTTGCCTCATATTGGCTACTTAGAGGTGATCTCTGCTTGACTTACAAAGCCATGTCTGACCCAGCTCTGTCAGGAATGCTACATCTAAGGAACCCAATCCATCTGCACCACATGCCTCAGAGACCTCAAAGGGACAGGTTCATAACCAACAGACTGCCCACGCTATGGATTAGACTTCACATACATGTCAAGCAGTGCACCTCACTGAGCCTCCTCAAGAGAAATCTGGATGTGTGGATGGGGAATAGAAATCCCACCCCAGGGATCCCTCCAGTGGCTATAATCATTAGACACACTGGGGACTATCATCAGGTGGCACAATGCCAGGGTAATCCTATGGGCTAGGCATTTAAAGGCTCAATGGCCATTTGCCTAGTACACACCTATGAACCTATGAATCTAGCTAATCAGTGGGAGTGATAAGCACTAGGTAGCCTATCTACCACAAGATGAGTGGTTTGTTACCCAGAAATTGTAGTTTACTGGCCTTTTGGACAGTTTTCCCATCTCTTTCAACTTTCTGGTTTAAAAGCCATGTTTGCACTTGTTTCATATCTTTCCTGTAACTAGTCTAGTCCAGATACAGATGTGCTTTATCCTGGACTGTCTGTAAGCTTCTGAGTGGTGCCAAAGTCTGCTCTTCAATTTTTCCCTTCGATCTGCTAGTTCTCTCCTCTCCTGTACTTTTACTAGCTTATTAGTCTAGTACTTGTCAGACTTTTTGTAGCAATTATTGTAGCACACAAAAGTGCTACCCGCACTAAATGTTCTACAAGGAAACAGCTCCAGTACTTATTATTAATGCCCACCCCTCCAGGCATGTCTAAAGGTCAGTTCCCTGTGCTTTTTCCTATTAACCTGGTTAACCTGGCCATCCTGAGGCAATGTATCAACTGCCTCATGTACACTGACAACCCTCTCTTCTTACCTCATAACACTCAGACTAGCAAGAGATGCACTTATATATCCAAATTGGAAGCCATGCACTCTCCAGCCAAGACCAGAATAGCTGGTGAAGAGGAGAGGGTCAACACTTCCACCACACCACATGGAACACATAGACCTCCAGAACACACACCAGCACTGCCTTCACATAAAAACACAAACCACACACTCACATCTGAGAATGGTCTCAATAAAAATCTACACAAACAGCAGAGACCTCCAAGGCAGATATGCACTTGACAACCAAAACAAAACACTAATCATGAGACACATAACTCTCCTAAACAGTGTGCCACTCAAGCAAAGCCCCTAAGGAAAAACACCATGCCCAACACACTAGCCATAGGTAACTCAATAGTGAAGGGCACTGATGTCCCACTCACTAGGCTGAATAAGATGAATGTAACAGTCAGCTGCCTGCCAGGTGTCAGGATCTGCCACATAATGCACGCACTCAGGTCCCTCAACAACAGGTACAAATATGACTCTCTCCAGGATTCATGAAACTTGCGCCAGGCGCCGGAGTAGTGTTGGCGATCTAGTGCCAAATATGGATACCAAGTGATTCAGGTACGAGCTGTTCCACGTGCACTACCAGCGTACGCCAGAGCTGTGTAGCTCCTGATGCATGTATGCTAATTACCCCATACGCAGCAGTGTAGCAGGCAAATTAAGGTATATATAGCGATTCATGAAGTGGTGCAGGCGTAGTGTATGTATGAAGAAATGTAAACCAAAAAAATGGTTTACATTTTTTCAAACATAAAATCGGAGCCATGAAAGTGGACCAAACTTACATATTATAATGTTAATATATGCCAATGGCTAAATATATAGCCAATGGTATAAAAAAATGCACAACACATAAAAAATAACATTTAATGTCATGGCCACACTAACAGAAAGTAAAACCACAGTGCATCGGTGTGCAAACGGGATCACAAGGAAAATATATTTAGATGACATAAAACTGCAATGTAACACAATTCATGAATTCCCCATAATAGTCAATGGTATGCATGCTACACCACAACAGTGGCACAAGGGTTGCTAAGGGTCTGTGATAGTGTTCTGCACGGTAACTAGGAATTATTAGTCAATGCCATGCAAATGAGTCAAGTAATACTAGGGCAAAGACAGC